>NC_046159.1:37870734-38018234 GCF_011064425.1 Rattus rattus
CATGCTTCGTTCAGTTGCATTGCTGGTTCAGCAGGTCAACATGTGAAGAATGTGATCTAATGCTTATCACCCTATTGCAAAGCTTAAGTCCAAATTAAGATGGGACCTCCATGTTTCAGACACACTCAAATAATAGAGAAAACTGAGGGAAGCATCCCTGGAACACATAGAGCTTTTGAAAAAATTTCCTGAACAAAACACCAATTACTTATGCTCTAATATCAAGAATCGACAAATGGGATCTCCTTAAAACTGCAAAGCTTCATGTAAGGCAAAGGACACCAATGGTTAGGGACAAAACGGTAACCAACAGATTGGGAAAAGATCTTTACCAATCCTACAACAGATAGAGGCCTTATATCCAAAATATACAAAGAACTCAAAAAGTTAGACCGCAGGGAGACAAATAACCTTATTAAAAAAGGAGTTTAACAACTAAACAAAGAATTCACAACTGAGGAATGCCGAATGGCTGAGAAACACCTAAAGAAATATTCAACATCTTTAGTCATAAGGGAAATGTAAATCAAAACAACCCTGAGATTTCACCTCACACCAGTGAGAATGGCTAAGATCAAAAACTCAGGTGACAGCAAATGCGGGCGAGGATGTGGAGAAAGGGGAACACTCCTCCATTGTTGGTGGGATTGCAGACTGGTACAACCATTCTGGAAATCAGTTGGAGGTTCCTCAGAAAATTGGACATTGAACTACCTGAGGACCCAGCTATACCTCTCTTGGGCATATACCCAAAAGATGCCCCAACATATAAAAAAGACACATGCTCCACTATGTTCATAGCAGCCTTATTTATAATAGCCAGAAGCTGGAAAGAACCCAGATGCCCTTCAACCGAGGAATGGATACAGAAAATGGTACATCTACACAATGGAATATTACTCAGCTATCAAAAACAACGACTTTATGAAATTCGTAGGCAAATGGTTGGAACTGGAAAATATCATCCTGAGTGAGCTAACCCAATCACAGAAAGACATACATGGTATGCACTCATTGATAAGTGGCTATTAGCCCAAATGCTTGAATTACCCTAGAGGCCTAGAACAAATGAAACTCAAGACGGATGATCAAAATGTGAATGCTTCACTCCTTCTTTAAAAGGGGAACAAGAATACCCTTGGCAGGGAAGAGAGAGGCAAAGATTAAAACAGAGACTGAAGGGACACCCATTCAGAGCCTGCCCCACATGTGGCCCATATATATACAGCCACCCAATTAGATAAGATGGATGAAGCAAAGAAGTGCAGAAGGTAGATCTCCTGAGAGACACAGCCAGAAATGCAACAAATACAGAGGCTGAATGCCAGCAGCAAAACCACTGAACTGAGAATGGGACCCCGTTGAGGAATAGAGAAAGAACTGAAGAGCTTGAAGGGGCTTAGGACCCTATATACAACAATGCCAATGCCAACCAGAGCTTCCAGGGACTAAGCCACTACCTAAAGACTATACATGGACTGACCCTGGACTCTGACCTCATAGGTAACAAAAAATATCTAAGTAAGAGCACCAGGGAAGGGGAAGCCTGGGTCCTGCTAAGACTGAACCCCCATGAACTAGACTGTTGGGGGGAGGCGGCAATGGGAGTGTGGGAGGAACACCCATAAGGAAGGAGGGAGGGGATGTTTGCCCGGAAACAGGAAAGGGAATAACTTACTAAAATGTATAGAAATGTATATAAGAAATACTCAAGTTAATAAAAAAAGTATTTCACATACAAAAAGAAAACCCATTTTGTGATTGGTTTTAATATGAACTTGTCTGAAATTAGAATCACCCCGCAGATAAGAGCCTCTACAGAAGAATTGTTCCAAGAATCTTAATTAATGTAGACGGACTACCCGAAAAGTGAGTAGCACTTTTGATAGCAGCCTACGTGAAAAGGAGTCTGGCAAAAAGAAGATGTTTACCTTTCACGTGATTAAGCAAGTACCACCATTGGGGTACTCTTTCCACCAAGCTGATTTACCCTACCACTGCTAAGTGTTCAGGCTTCTGTAACTGACGGTGAGCCAGTTTCATGGCTCTCCCGAAAACTTCCACATTTGCAGCACCAGACTGGGACTGTTGAGGCAACTGATCTCATGAACAGGGTAGTTGGTCTCTCCAGTATGAAATAGCTACTGTGTTACTATTCCAACTCTGAGGCACCAGCCTCAAGGGCCAAGCAAATAACAGGTCCTCAGCCTGTGAGACATGCTGTTGATACTTTAATCTAGGCTGGTTTCATAACATCTTTATACATTTTTTATTTTACTTCTATTTCTCTAGAGCAATAATTCTCAAACTTCCTAATGCTGTGACCCTTTAATATAGTTCCTCATGTTGTGGTGACCCCCAAACATAACATCATTTCATTGCTACTTCATAACTGTAATGTTGCCACTGCTATGAATCATAATGTATATATCTATATACAGGATATCTGATATGTGAAACCATCCCCAAGGGAGTTGTAACCCACACATTGGGAAACACTGTTCTAGAGAATTCCTGATTAATACACCATTTTCATCAACCTTGAATTTCTATCCATAGTTAGGCAAGGGCTCCAAGGAGAAATTTCACAGTCCTACGAAGTACATCAGTTCCTCTTTCTAACGGATTCATTTCTTGTTTCCTTGTTAATTTCTTGGGCTCAGTAAACCACATTTAACTTCCCTGAAAGATTTAAGATAAAATTCTGATCTATGCTAAGCTTAACTATTAAAAAAAAAAAACAGCACTTTTATCAGTGATCATCTTTTTTACTAAATGTCAAGATTTTTACATAATCTCTTTTAATGTTCACAACAGTCTCCTGATATAGGATCCTGTTTATGCTTATCAAACTGAATAGAAAAGCCTAGATATATCAATTCACCTGGCCAAGCTCAGGCAACCAATAAACAGTAGAGCCATAGTCCTGACAAGGCAGCCAGCCCCAAGCTCTTGTTCCTGATCACCTCCTAATATGGTCTCCCTTTAAACATCTGTAAATGTGTCTGGACATGGCTATGTGGAGCCACAAATGCAAGGAAATACACATTTGTCCTTCTAAAATCAGCTTAATTCACTCGGTGTGATTATCTTCCAGTTGCATCCATTTTTCTGTCAATGACAGAACTTTCATTCCACTGCATATGTGAACTTCATTCTTCCCTATCCTCCTCTGCTGTTTGACACCCAGGCTGTCCATGACTTGGTTATTGGGACAGTTCTTTGATACACACCAATAAGCTGTGATAAGCTGAACTGAGGGTACTTCTATGAAAATATTTCTCATGCTTGGCCTGACTAGATCACTCTCCACAAAAGCCTGCTCAGCATAGGGCCTCTTTTACCTTCCATATCGCTGTGACCATACACCAGACAGGAACAACTTAAAGGAGGAAGGATTTGTTTAGGGTTATAGTTTCAGAGAGTTCAGTCCATTGTGGCAGGAAAGAAACAGCAGAGTCACCCAGGCCACACCATGACAGGTCAACAAACAGAAGGCATAACATGAAGTTGGCCAACCTCAAGAACCCATCCCCAGTGACCTACTTCTTCTATATAGGTACATCATCCTAAGATCTCCACGACCTCCCAAAATAGTGCCAGCAGCTGGGGACCAAGCACTCATTAAGTCTGTGAGAGATACTTTACATTCTGTCTACAACACATACATTTGTGTCCAAATTCTACTTCATTTTTTACTACACCCTCTGTTTCCCCATCCAAACTACAAATACCTCCAGGATCAAAATATTTCCTTCTACTTCATGCCCAGAAAATAGTCTCACACCAGGCCCTGCCAATCGAAGCCTCCATGGGAACCTGCTAATTTTAAATGGCCAACATCTATTTCTGACTGCTAAAATGGCACCTCCAGGAAAGGGACCAGGAGTCGTCATTTTAACCCATTTCATCATGTTCTTATGAGGAACATTTTAAGTGTATGAATAACTACAATATCTCAAACAGGCTTAAGCAATTTTCTTAAAATTGTAATGAAATGTACGCCTTTGTTTCAGGACACAGAGAAATCAAACTGGAACCAGGTTAGACCCTTCATCCCTGCTAACTAGCCCTCATATTGCCAGAAGCTATTACTCTCTCATGCTACAGGGGAATAATCGTCTTACCCAGCTTGTTCCTTGTATGCAATAATACCAATCACCCAGGTAAGGTGAGCTCACTGGTGTAGTAAGGGAACAGTGTGTTAGGGGGTTAACCATCTGCTTTCTGACATCTATTACTTTTCCCATCCATTGCTTTCAAACCCAATCAAAACCCATGTCAAAACCTGGTTGAAAACCCTTAGTGCAGGAGCTTCTGATGTTTTCTTCTAGTAGAACATGATAATACTCGTCAAACTGCCTTTGATATACAACCATAGATTATTGCTGCTCTCACCTCTGGTCAGAGAAACTTCCTTTTACTTTGATCAGAGGTGACTTCATAAATGACCTAAATACTGAGAATAAATGGCTGTTGAATGCCCAGCCACAAAAGTGACATTTTCAGCATCACCTCCAAGGTTCGGAGATCAACTAGGCAGAAGGGCCTGAAAGAACTGGAGGAGGGAGGGAGTGGGCGTGGAATGCTGATTTCCACGCACAGCATGGCTGCTCCACCCTTGAACTTGCTCAGCTGTGTTCACCTGCACAATGTCGCTACAAGACTGGACCTACCCATGGGAGCAGGAGTGGCTGATGGGATTCCATTCCTGCCTGAGTATTTATATACAGTAAAGACTGATAGGGAAGGGAGACTTTTTTTCTTTAATGGGTGTATTCACTCACACATGCTTCTGGAAACAACCCTAGAGAAACTCCTCAGGTCTTCCACATACACAAATGGACATGCACATACAACCAAGACCAACTAGGAAAAAGAAGAGAATAATCTCAAGTGGGAAGGAAATGAGAGGGTAATGGTGTTAAGAAGCTATGTATACATGTATCAACATGTCATAAGGAAACTCATTGTTATAAATAATTAATATCTGCTTTTAAAAAACAGAGGTAATGAATCTGAGAAGGAATTGGGGCATGGAGGAACTAGAGGGAAAGGGAGAGAAAATGATGTTAATACAGTATTCATATATGAAATCCTAAACGAATTCATTTTAAATTAAGAATAAGATAAGAAAAATAGCATCTAAAATGTTTAAACTGAAAAGGAAAATGGCGGTGAAGTCTAATTACAAATATTTTGCATGCTCACAATGCCCGTCCCCTTCTGCTTCTTATGGTTTCTGTTAAAACCACAGGTCTGGGTGGCCCTGTTTTGACCTCACATCACTAAGACCCAGGACTGGTCTTTAAAATTAAGAGGCAGAGTCCCGGAACAGAGATGGTATAATTTTCCAGTAGAGGTAGAAAGACAAACCCATTAAAACATCTCAGGGGGATGTAAATTGTGCTGAATGCTACAATGTAAATGTATGCAAAATGCTCCCTAAATTCTGCAGAGGAATTTGGTAAAGCTTCCCTAAGGAGGTTAAATAGATTGATTGAATGATGAGCTGGCACTGTAAGGAATAAAATTGGGGAAAGCTAAGCATGCATGAAAGCAATAAGAAGTAGAACCCATAAAATACCTGTTGTTGTTTTTAAGGAACTCTATATTACTATCAGTAGCTAATGAGCTTCCAATTACATGAATTAAACATTCTCACCAGGCCCTGCCAATAGGTATTCGGGGCCAGATGCAACAAGAGGAATTCAGCAAGACATGTGTGCTTATATTAAATGATCTCCAAAACACATTTTTTAAAGAACAAGATGCAGGAACACATGAAGTGTATGATTCCATTTTGCTTTTAAAAAGACACAACATCTAAAAAGTCTTTAATATTTTTCTTTATTTCTTCCCTGACTTGAGATGGCTCAGCAGTTGAGGACATTGGCCACTCTCCACAGGACCCAAGTTTAGTCCCAGAACCCACAAAGGCAACTCACATTCCAGTCCTAGGGAATCTAAAGCCCTCTTTTGGCCTCTAAGAGCATGCCACACATATAGTACATAGATATGCATGTGGGCAAAATACCATACACATAAAATAAAAAAAAAATTTAAAAAGAATGTAAGAACCAGTAGATAGGATAGAGTGCTGTGAAATGCTGTCTCCTGAACATGATAGGCCACAAACTCAAAAAGCTATGGTTACCTACACAAGACCTGCACAAGAATGGGTCCTATCAACAATTCATCATGGAAGGGCAAAGGAGTCATGATGTCCCACCATACCCGAGGGACCCTGACAGTTAATGGTGACAGGGGAAGAAGTGTCACTTTCTTCAGTGGAAGAGCCACTGATGAGTTGTCCCTGTCCCAGTAAATAAGCTCCCAACCATCCTCACGAAAGCCACTCTAACTAAACTCAGTGGGTCACACACAAAAGGAACCATACAATAGGAGGGGGACTTGTTGCAAAGAAGGGGTTTGTTGGAAGAATGAGGGAAGGTAGAATGTGACAATGAGAGAAAACGAATAAAATCCATTATATGCTGCAGGAGACTGTCCAACATTAAGAAATGAGAAGCCATTAATGTGTGCATGTGTATACACTCACATGGAGAAGAATGAAGAAGGAAACTGTGAACATACACTTGTCCAAAGGCTAGAATACTTGAAAAAATGTGAATAAAATATGCTGGTGCTTGGAGAGAAAAAAAGTATATGTTTTACTACATGAAATTTATACTGATAAATTAATATGCATATATTATTCATTTTCTTAAAGTTGGTTAATAGTTTAAACATGTCGATGTGCAACTGAATAAAAGGAAAATTAATCTAACCGTCATTGTAGGTTGGGTGGTGGTACACGCCTTTAATCTCAGGACTCTGGAGCCACAGGCAGGTGGATCTCTGTGAATGTGAAGCCAGTCTGGTCTACAGTACTAGCTCTACACAGACTACCAAGGAATCCTGTCTCGGGGGGACAAACAAAACAGGCCGTCGCAAAGAATCAGTTTCCTGTCAGAGGGAAAGTGTCTCTCTAAAATGTCCAAATGAAAGCTGGTTGATTGCCGGGCTAGATGATGTAGACACATAAAGAGATGGGTGTACAGCACTGACATCAGGGGCCTTAGGTGACTTTTTGAGTGTTCAAGGTCAAAGGTTCAGACTCAATCTACAAAATGAAGGAACTGCCATTGGACCTTCTGAGTTCCAATCAATCAAGAGGCTCTCAGAGGCTATGCAAGTACCAGTGAGCGGAACTTGTACCAATTTCAATAGAACAAGTCACCAAACCCACAATCTCATTAAAAGCTCTCCACCCATTTTGAAAATTCCTGAATGTACAATGAGTTCACATGCATCCAAGAGTTATTAACCTTTGGGCACATTAGCAAAGATGACTAAAAGGAGAAAAGATTTGTTCTCTCTCAAAGTTTCAGGACATAATCACCTGGCTTCACTGTTTCTGGGTACATAATGTGGTAGGGAGCAAATGGTAGAGCAGGTCAGCTCACCTTTGGCAGACAAGGCACAGAGAGACAGGAGCAAAGGCTCAAGACAAGCTCTCAGGGACCTCCTTCCTCCAACCTTGCCCATCTGCAGACTGGCCAGCTCTGACTACATCAGTGGAATGATCCACCCATGAGGTTAAAGCCTTTATACTCCAGTCGTCTCTGAGTCTCTTATGTTGGAGACAAAGCTTTCAACACATGAAATCTTTGGGAGGTGTTTCACATCCAAACCATAGTAGAAAATAAAGTTTTATTAATGAATACACAAAAAGTCGAAGGTATTATTTTTCAACAGAGGTGGCCAGAGAAATTGTTTTCTTTCAGAGGACTCTTTTTTTCTGTTAAAATTGGGTTATACTTTATTATCTTCCTTTAGCCCAAGGAGCAAGTCATCCCCTCCTTTCGACTCTTGCAAGGTAATGTTGCCTTCATACTATGATCTAGTACCTTCCTTAACAAATTTCCTCTGAGGTCCACAATGTCAGATAACCCACTGGTGAGTGGAATATGTGGCATCACACTTTGCCACCAGGAGGACAAATAAAGACAGGAGCATTAATCAAATTTGGAAATAATATTTTTAAAGAAGCACTGAGCTCCAAATAGATCAGCGCATGAATGATGAGCAGCCCACAGTATCAGATATTAGAATGTGAGAACAGGAAATCCTGGTGCCTCCACTATTCACTGACTACACTGAAGTGCCAACTTCCAGACTTGAGAGCACATGTGACCTTCAAATGGGCGTCAATGTCAATGACTTACTCATACTTCCATTTTTCTGTCTATCCTGAACAGGAATCTTCAAAGAACTATAAGTGTATCAATTTGGTATAGTCCCTAGGGTTGCTCCAGTGAGCACTGAAGACAGATTGAGTGTTTCTGGCTAACAAGATGCTTACTATGCATCTTCTGTATATGAAAGTCACCTTTGAGAATACAAAGTTGGATATTTCATCAAAGAAAGGAATTGTCTTTTGTTCTCCCTACTTCTTGGCTTCTCATACATTTCTTCCATGAGTAATGTTTGCCCACCCCACCCCACCCCACCCCCAGTATTTCAACTCATCCTTCTAGGCATATGTCCTCCAACACCATCCCTGGTCATTTCATATCTTTCCTCTTTAACAGTCTCCTAGTGTTCTGTGACCACTGTAGGTGTCATTACCATCACTACAGAGCAGTTAAGGCATATTTTCCTCACTTTCTCTCCTAGAAGGAAGGATCTTGTGTGCTTGCTCAGCACCCCTCTCCCATATAATGTCTAATATTTACAAATGAAGAAATAAAAGATAATGTGTGATATCACATTGGATTTATCAGTTTTCTCAAAAAAAAAAAAAAAAGACTGTCCTGGATTAACTAGTGCTCCTTAATCCAATGGCATGGCATGTATATTTATGAGAAAGAGAAGAAAATGGAAAAGAAAAAGGAAGGGGCCAGGAGAAGGTCCATCTGAAAATAGACAAATGCTACTATAAGCCAAAGAACACTGTACGCTAACAAGCTACCACACACTGAAGGAATAATGGTCAGCTTTCAAAATGCCTGCGCTAATAAAACCAGAGAAGATTTCAGTCCACAGTCCCATGACTCTTTTGTTTGGAACCTATATTAGTTACTTTTCTGTTCCTGCGATAAAACACCATGACCAAGGCAATCTATAGAAGAAAGGCTTTATTTGGGGTTATGGTTCCAGAAAATTGAGAGCCTGTCATGGAAAGAGGCATGGCAACATGGCAGGCATGGTGTCAGGGGCAGAAAACAGGGAGCTGAAATCTTGACCAGCGTGAAGCAGAAAACACAAACTGGAAATGGGGTAGAGCCTCAAACTCTCAAAGCCCACCTCCAGTGACGTACTTTCTCCAATAACACATACCTCCTAACCTCCTCAAATGGTGACAGCAACTGGAAACCAAGTGCTCAACTGCCTGAAAATATAGGAGGCATTTCTCATCAAAGGCAGAGACAACACATCATGTCAGGGAGAGTGATAATAATTACACGCCTCGTGCCTGGGAGTAAAAAGCATGGAGGACAGAAGCTCCTGCAGTCCTCTTCAAGAACACATCAGTTACATGGAAACCCTCTTCCTCCTCCTCCTCTTCCTCCTCCTCCTCCTCCTCCTCCTCTCCCCTCCTCCCCTCCCCTCTCCTCCCTACTCCCCTTCCATCCTCCTCCTCTTCTTCCCTCCTCTCCCTTCTCTTCCCTCTTCCTCTTCTCCCCTCCTCTTCCTCCTCCTCTTCCTCCTCCTCTTCTTCTTCCTCCTCTTCCTCCTCCTCCTCTTCTTCTTCCTCTTCCTCCTCCTCCTCTCCTCCTCTTCTTCCCCCTCCTCTTCTTCCTCCTCTCCTCCTCCTCCTCCTCCTCTCCCCCCTTCCCCCCTTTCCTCCCCCCCCCCCTCCCCTCCTCCTCCTCCCCCCCCTCTTCCTCCTCTTCTTCCTCTTCCTTCTTTTCCTCCTCTTCCTCCTCCTTTTCTTCCTTCTCCTCTCCCTCTTCTTCTTCTTTTCCTCCTCCTCTTCCTCCTCCTCTTCCTCTTCCCCCTTCCCTTTCTCTTCCTCCTCCCTCCTCTCCCTCCTCCTCCTCTTCTCCTCTTCTTCCTCTTCCTTCCTCCTCTTCCTTCTCTCCTCCTCCTCTTCCTCCTCTTCCCTCTTCCCCCCTTCCTTCTCTTCCCTCCTCCTCCTCCTCCTCTTCCCCTTCTCTTCCTCCTCTTCCTTCTCCTCCTCTTCTTTCCTCCTCCCTCCTCTCCTTCCCTCTTCTCTTCCTCCCCCCTCCTCTTCCTCCTCTTCTTCCTCTTCCTTCTCTTCCTCCTCTTCCTCCTCCTCCCCCTCCTCCTCCTCTCCTTCCTCCTCCTCCCCTTCCTCCTTCTCTTCTTCCTCCTCTTCCTCTTCACCCTTCCTTCTCTTCCTCCTCTTCCTCTTCCTCCCCCCTCCTCCTCTTCCTCTTCTTCTTCTTCTCTTCCCCCTTCTCCCCTCTTCCCCTCCTCCTCCTCCTCCTCCTCCCAAACCCCGTCTTCACTTTTAATCCCAAATTAAACCTTTAACACATGACTCTTGAAGGGCATTCAGGACTTAATCCGCACCACTTCCAGAGTGTTTGGAGACAGCATGTCCTTGCCAACACCTTTGTTTCAGATTTTCACACTGTGAAACTGAGCTGATAACAATTCAAGTCTCGGACTTTATATCAACTTTTATCAGCAGCTCCATAAAACAAATGCAGATATGGTCTCTGGATTGAAATAAACTAATTTAAGAGACAATACATTAAGGCTTTGTAATATCTCTACACTTAAAAAACACAACAGGAATGCCCAGTGTTACTAAGTACTGTATGAATTGAATAGATTTTTAGGTACAGATGTCCTAGTTGGTTCAGGGTTTTTGCTGTTTTTTACCGTAACTGACAAAAAGCTGGTGTCTGGGAAGAGGAACCTCAGCTGAAAAATACATACCTTCATTCAGATTGGCTATATACAAATCTAGTATTTCTTAGTTTAATTCTTGTAGTGGGAAGACAACATTGTATTGAGTTCTATAAAGGCAGGTTTATAAAATGAGCTGTACTAGCCATTAGAACAAACCAGTAAAAACATTCCTCCATGATCTCTTCTTCTGTTTCTGCCAATTCTTATCTGTTCCTCAATGATGATCTGTGAAAGTAAGATAAACTGTCTCCCCCCCTTTTCCAAGGAGAAGGGAAGGGGGAACAGGCTGTGAGAGGGTGTTTGGGAGGAGAGGGGGGCTTTGATCAAGATGTAAAGTAGATTGATGAATTAATGAAGGCAAAAGAAAAGAAAAAGATGTAAGATAAAATAAACTCTTTTTCTCCCCCAAGTTGCTTTGGGTCATGATCTTTATCATAGCAATAAAAACCTAAGAAGTCAGACATTAATTAATTCAGTAAATGTTGATCCATTGATCACCACTTGCTACAGGTACTGAGAACCCAATAACAAAAACAGCGAGCATATTTCTACCTTCATAGAGCTTACAGAGTAGGCAGAAGTTACAGAATTCAGAAGCTCTACAGAGATCAAGCTAATGAAGGGAAGCAATGAGTCAGGGTAAATATATCTATCATTTTCAAACTTTTGATAAAACAAGGATACTGATATGTATTCTTATTTTGAAATATCAGCACAGGTCTGAAAATATAACTCCATAGTAAACCATGTACCTAATATACACAAGGCAGAATTTTATGCCCTACACTCAGACTTGATTTGAAGAAAAGTACAGAAAGAGGTAAAGATTAAGACAAACTAAAACACATGCCCTGAGACAGGTGACATAGGGAATAATTTAGTAACCTTGGACTCCACTTGATTTGGACTCTATACATACCTCTCTTCTAAAGCTCATATCTTCTTCTGAGGCTCATATCTGTACATGCTAAGTCTTTACTTCCTCTCTAAACACTGACTACCTCTAGTAACCTGTTAGCAATCTAGGACCTCCCTATACATGCATCAAGCCATAGGCATACAGCTTTATGGCTAACAGAATAAGTTTCTTCTCCCCTTACCAACCATCGAATGTATATTCTAGTAAATGACACGCTGCTTATATTCTGGTACAAAAGTAGGAAGGCTGATCTGGCCTGGACTAGCTCTGAATGCATAATGCATGTACAATAATGCAAAACTGTATCCTCAAGTGAACTTTTAAGGATATTCCTTATCTATCGTCTTGTGCTTGAGCATAATTGGGTGTGTATGTGATTAAAATCAGATGCATTATGGGAAAACATATTCACAAGAACCAAAGACCTATATAATCATAATCCAAGCTTGTCAATCAAAATTGAGGGCAAGCTGAACTATGCCCCTTAGTATGCAACCCTTAGTATGCATAGAAGGAAGACCCAATAACAGAGCCCTTTAGTATCTTCATTCATGTGCCCCTCTGTCATTCTTGACAGTGTTTTCTTTTCTGACTCTGCTTTGAACAAAATTTCTTTGATAGTTTGCAAATCTGTGTATGTTTATTTCAATGCTTGGAATAACACACCAATGAACAGAAACACCTAGTCCAGACAGTGACCTTTTACTACTTTTAATATGCCCCTAGCTGACAGTATTCATTAAACTGTCAGTCACCACCAACTGAACATGAGAACACAATACCATCTAAGTTTCTTTTTGAAAAAGAAAAGTAAATCCCAGCACTTATTGTTTTCATTGCCCTCTCATTCACATAAAATCTCAAATGTTTAAAATAGCCATAAAATAGACCAGGGTACCTCATCCAGATCCTCTACCTCCAAAGCCTCCTGAAAACAAAACTTTTATTCACCAGATATAATTGTCATCTCTGAGGCTTACTCCTGAATAAGCTTACCCTTTTCACTTCTTTCTGAAACCAGGCTGGCCGGTTCAACTCAGCTGTTCCAGCTTAAAGTCCTCTGCAAGCTGATTCAGTCTGGCTTCTTTTAGTTTCTCACTGAATTGACCTCACTCTGCTTGACCTCAGAGTAACTCTGGCAATTTGTTCTCATCTTCTGGCTCCTTCTAATTCTCTGGCTTCAACTGCCTCTGCTGACCTGCACGGAACTGCATGAACTCATGAATGAACTCAACTCCCCTGCACTGCATCTATGGCATTGACTCTCAACTGACTTATTCCTGGCTGAGTGAACTCACTCTCTCTCCCTGTGCGGCTCTTTAACAGATTCTCTTTCCTGTGCTGTTCTCCTGAGAGCTGGGTATATTCTATCTCTGACTCATTCTGTCAAATCTTTCTCTGATTCATCACTTTGTCTGAACCTCATTTAGAGGTCACTTACAAACATGGGTACTTTTTCTACAAACTACTTTTACCTTAAAGGTGTGTACTAAGGGCATGTACGTATTCCAACCAGATCATACTGTACTGGAGCATGTCTGCATTCTAGTTGGATCACATAGACCTAAAAGGTCTTTGGATGTGACCCCTTGCTAGAGCAGTCATGTTGCTTGATTTAAATTCCTCTACAGCCTCTAGTTCATATAAAAAGAGAAAGGTTCTCTAACATTCTACCCTTCAAAGTTCATATAATAAAGCCCTAACCTCATGTCTTAGTTGGGGTTTCTATTCCTATGACGAAAACACCATGACAAAAGCAAATTAGAGAGGAAAGAGTTTATTTGACATACACTTCCACATTATAGTCCATTATTGGTAGAAGTCAGAACAGGAGCTCAAGCAGGGCTGGAACCTAGCAGTGTTATACCCAGTTTGAGGGAACCCAAACAGGTCACGAACCTGGAGGCAAGAGCTGAGGACAAGGCTATGGTGCTGCGCATTGACTTCCTCCCCACGACTTCCTCAGCCTGATTTCTTATATAACCAGGACCACCAGGCCATGGATTGTACCACCCACAATGGGCTGGCTCTTCCCATCAATCACTAATTAAGAAAATGTCCTATATACTCTATGTGACTATAGCCCAATCTTATGTAGGTATGTTCTTAATTGATGTTTTCTCCTCTCTTTAACTTGTTTTAAGCTGGCATAAAACTATCCAGCACTCCTAGTAAGGTGATACATTCTTTAAAGGATAATTCGTGTTAAAGAGGGCATAATGGTAGGAGCTCAAAGCCAAGAGGACGGGACCTTTATAAAAAGTGTAACAAAGTCAGACTAATTTCTTAGTCTGCTCAAGCTTCTACAAATAACCAGGGGCTAGGTAGTTTACACAGCAGACAATTAATTTCTCAATGTTCTTGCAGTCCAAGATCTGGGTGCTATCAGAGAAAGTGCCTAGGGGAGCTCTACCTGGGTTCTGGACAGCTTCATTTTCCTGTGAGCTTGCACACCCTGTCCAGTCACGTGCACATGGAGGAGCGTGAGCTTTCTGGTGTCTCTTCTAAAATTAATTCTATGTGATCAGATGCTGTCCTACAATCTCATCTCACGTGAGTCATTTCCTAGAGATCTTTCTTTGAAATAACTGTACTGGGGGTTAGTTTTAACATATGAATTCAAGAGACCACACAGAGCTTCCTAAGAACCTGGCCAATTAAGAACTCTGCAGAAGCTATGGACCCTACACTAGACCTAAAAGAGTGGAGACTGTATCGGGAAAGAAGTGTTGCAAGATTACATAAACAATATCTGCCCCCTCTTCATAATGCTCTGACCACAAAGCAAGGTACGAGTCCACCAACATTTATCCTTAGGAACTAATGAACTTACTGGCATTTCCTACAGAGCATGAATGAGGGCATACTGGCAGAAGCATGGTGGGTCACCCTAAAGCAGCCTCATCGTCACAATAGACATGCTAATATTGAGAAAGGAACATTTCACAGGGTCCCTCTCACAGACAAAGAAGTCAACTCAGGGCTGCTGAGAAACGGGAGAATAAGCCCCCTGATTGAATATAGAATACAAAGTAGTCATACCTAGAGCCATATACATTCAAACGACAAAACAGATTTGGCAGATATTATCCTATTTCTGCATGCATGTGAATGCATATATATGTAGCAATAGTGATCGACAAGAAGCCTTGAGGGTGGAGAGGCATGAGAGGGGTTGGAGGGAGGAGGCCTGGGAAGGAGATAGAAGGAGGAAAGAGACAGGGGTAAGTGATGTAAATAAATTTTAATTTTAAAAATGTATTAAAAACATTTTAAAAAGAAGAAAATCCATAAGATGTATACTTAGAATAAAAATAAAAAACAGCGATGGTTTTAAAACAAAGTTAAAATGCAGGAACATCAGTGGGGGAGAGTAGGAAGAAAACAAGGTTTGCTTATGCGCTCGCTTATTTGTAGCTCTAACATCCTGAGATGCGCTGGGAGTTATCTCAGAAGCTGAGGGTGCAGCTGTGAACACTGCAGGCAAAGCTCCATCCTCAGGACAGCTCGATGCCAATGAAGGAAGAGAAACAATAAACAAAAGTATGTAAGCCAAGCCTGATGACACACACAGAGGTGTCTGTAATCTGAGCTATTCAGGAGGCTAAGGCAAGTGACTCACAAAGTCAAGGCCAGCCTGGACTAGTGAGAGCTCAAAGCCAAACTCAGCTGTCATACCGAGTTCATTAGAGGCCAGCCTAGACAAAGTAACCAGATATTGTCTCAAAATAAAGAAGTCCATAGCTCAGTGGTAAAAATGCTTGCCTGATATACACAAGGTCCCAGGTTCAATCCTGGTACTTCAACCTATATAATCTCTCCTGGACATTGTGAGGGGAAAGACAGACTTCCCTTTAGAATTATCTTGAACTTCTCTAAACTGAGGTGACCTTCAGGCAAAGATGAGAAGAAAGTCAGATAGCAAACCATGTGACCACACAGGGAGGAGTTCTACAAGCAGAGCACAGAGCACATGCAAAGGCCCTGTGGGATGCATGTAAGAATTTTAAGAGTGGTCCACTAATCTCCATGTCCTGATTGGTAAGTCCATGAGTACCTAGGCTATAGAAAAATTTCATCTCTAGACAAGATTACTAGGCAAACTAAACATGGTAGAACTTCTAATAATCACAGCACAGGGGAAGCTAAAACCAAGGAATCTAGGGTTTGAGGCTAGCCTGCACCACATAGCAAGAGCCAATGTTTAAAGGGGCAGGGTTTGAGGCTAGCCTGCACCACATAGCAAGAGCCAATGTTTAAAGGGGCAGGGTTTGAGGCTAGCCTGCACCACATAGCAAGAGCCAATGTTCAAAGGGGCAGGGTTTGAGGCTAGCCTGCACCACATAGCAAGAGCCAATGTTAAAGGGGCAGGTGGTGGTCTTTAATAAGATGGTCCTAACCTAATCGTGAGGAGCCTGTAAAAGCAGAGGTTTTCTCTGGCTAGCAGCAACAGAAGGGAAAGGAGACCACAACACATCCTTGTTGGCTTAAAGATGGAGAAGGCCTTGTGATAAGGAGTCCAGATCTCTTGGAGCTGAGAGAGGCTCTCAGGTAAGGCACTGCACTGAAACTAGGTCCTCCAACCGCAGAGAACTGAATTCTGCCAATGACCTGACTAAATTCAAGACTTAGGTTTCTCCCAGCACATCCAGATAAACACCCAGCTCAGACAGATGACACTTGAATTTTTACTTTGGCAAACTAACCAGAGAACAGAGCTCATCTGCCCATGGGAAACAAGATCTGGGAAACAAGATCTTAATAAATGGGTGTTGCTGTGAGACACTGTGTTTGTAGTCACTTATTAAACAGCATCAAAACAAAACAAAAAACAATAGCAATAACATGAAGGTCATCACAGCAGGAGGAAGGTCAGCAAGAGAGGCCTGCTGGGATAGCAAGAGAGGCCTGCTGGGATAGCAAGAGAGCCCTGCTGGGATAGCAAGAGAGCCCTGCTGGGATAGCAAGAGAGCCCTGCTGGGATAGCAAAGAGCAAAGACCACCTGAGACCAGACAAGGCTTTGCTTTCACACTAAGGTCACTCGATTTTCCACTGAATGAGGTTCAAGGTTTGACACAAACAAACAACAAAATTATGGCCTTTATTTGTCATGCCCCCCATGTGTCTGTCTGTCTGTCTCTGTGTGTGTCTGTCTCTGTCTCTCTGTCTCTGTCCCCACCCCTTCACACATGAACACACACACACACACACACACACACACACACACACACACACACACACACACCACCACCACCACCACCACCACCACCACCACCACCACCACCACCACTAGCAGTCTCAGCCAAGAAAGCAGCAGCAGCAGCACTAACCGATGCTGGATGTACCGATAGAGAGAATAACTCCATCAGCGGTGTAACTGCTGACCTCCAGAAGCACTGAGAAATGCTTGATTGTAAATTATTCAGAGGCGGCCTGCAAAACAGAGAGCAGCCGAAGTTGAGAGATGGAACATAGCATCTACAGCAATAAAGGAATGCTAGCATCTCTAAAAGACCGGCAGATCCATCAGGAGGGGTCCCATTAGGCAGGGTGAGCTGCGATCCACGTGTCTCTCCGCTCCCAAAGCCAACACAAAAAGCACTTTGCGGCCATTGTGTTGCTTGGACACACACATCCATGCTTCACAGATTTGGCCTCTGGAGTATATGACGCTGGCCCCCACACCATCCTGGCGGTTGATTCACGAATGATTAAACCTGATGATTACCCAGGGCAGATAACTTGATTGCTAATAGAGACTGGGGTGGGGAGTGACTTCTGTTGGCGGGTGAGTGCTTTGTCAGAAACCACTTCCCAGGGGTAGTTGGCTGGGAGAGACTGGAAAGTTGACTAAGAAGCCCCATGGTGGGAAAAATTAAGCTGAACACCCATGTGATAATAGCAGCAATAGAAAGAGAGGCAGAGCCTCCACCCACGCACCAAGTCAGAAATACCTCAGGTATAATTAAACCCGGTTCCAGAATTTAGCACCTTTTTGTAATAAGAATCTTTGCTTGAAGTCCTTAGCATTCTGTTGCCTTGGCAAAAACCCTATCTCTTGGTATTTCAGAGGTTTCTGTCCCATTTTCAAAGAACAGCCCTGGTAAAGGAGCCTTGGGAACATACATCTGATTCTGCTGGTGCTTTACTACGGAGTCCTCCTCTGTGAGGCTAACTTCTTCCTTGAAAGAGACTTTTGCAGTCCTCTGACTGCCTCAGCTTCTCTTTGATGGGTGTTTCTTGTCTCCTCCTCACCAGTAAACCTGGAGTAGGGCACACCATGCTAACCCAGCAGAACACAGCGAAGATCTCCATGTCAGTGACGTTTGAAGATGAGCCCTTGGCATGTCTACTGCTTATCCCTGGATGTCAGGGTTCTTTTATTTATTTATTTATTATTGGATATCCCCTTTCCCAGTTTCCAGGCCATAATAAACCCTCCTTCCCATCCCATCTCCTCTCCCCCTGCTTCTATGACGACTCCCATCCCATCCCCCCTTCCCGCTTCCCTGCCTGATGTCAGTATTCTTAACTGAACTTCTTGAACTTATAATTTCTCTTTTATGCTTGTTTGACCCTTCTGCTATAATACCCAGTTCCAATCTATTTCTTCCATTTCCATTCTTGCTAGTATTTCCCTCTCTCTCTCTCTCTCTCTCTCTCTCTCTCTCTCTCTCTCTCTCATTTATCTCTTCTCTATGTCTCTTCTTCCTCTCTCTATGTGTCTTCTCCTCCCTCCCCTTCCTTCCTTCCTCTTTCCATCTCACCCTATCTCTCTCCCCAACAACCATAGTCATAGTCCAATGTTACTGTCTGAAAATGGAAATCATGACTTGAACTCAAAGTGTGGGTGCTTGGCACATGGTGCATGCTGGACAACCTTAGTCATTTTTAATAGGGAGGTTGTGCAAAAGAAAAAGCCTAAAACTCATAGAGTGTATTCCAGTAAGAGAGGAGACAAGTACAGGAACAGAATTAGAATGCAAAACATCTAGACATTGGATGTCCCCCTCCCATTTCTGAAACATCAGTTAAGGCCTCTAATTATAAAAATGTAGAATCTGGTACTTGAGGGTTTGCTTAAAATTAAACCCAATTAAGGATGGCCTACTTGAAAGTTTTAATAGTGAGAAACCCACCTTAATACTGCTCAGCCTTTTGTCACACCAGTTATAATTATGATTCATTCAGTAAATGTCCCCTGCAGATGTAGAATGTGCTTGGCACTAAGTGTACTACAGAAAGCAAGAGAAGGGCTCTGACATCACACAGTTAAGGCTGTGATGAGGAAGACAGATGACAAATGTGTATAATACAAACTTAGGTGTATAGCAGAATGATCGAATGGTAACAGGGAGACATCTTTTCACACATGACATGACCAAAGAAGTTGTCCTTAAGAAATTGCATTCAATGGCTACTGTGATTCCTGGGGCACCCCACCCCTTGATTGGGCGAGACACGCCCCCGCTTTGGGGCACGCTCTTTCATTTGGGGGCTGTCCGGGATCGGAGCGTGCCCCCAGAATCCCAATGCCCCTTGGAGGTGCGTTGGTGTGAGTGTTGAAAGCGGCCGCTGTGTATGTGTGTGTATGTGTGTGTGTGTACATTGTGCTTCTCGTACTGTGTATTGTGCCATGGTCTAAGGTTTAAGTTGGGTGCACTCGGGTGGAAGGGCTTCCCACCCCGAATTTGAGTGCACCCCGTTTTCGAGTACATTTGGGCAGATGGGTTTCCTGCCCCGTATTTGAGTGCACTCGGGCGGAAGGGTTTCCCGCCCCGGACAGACAGTACACTTGGGCAGATGGGTTTCCTGCCCGTATTTGAGTGTACTTGGCGGAAGGGTTTCCGCTCGACAGGCGCCTGTGAGTAGAAGGGTTTCCTACTCGAATAGTCTTTTTTCTTTCTTTTTTTCCTTTTAGAAAGCGACGGGGGGACCCTAATCAGCATGAGGCTCTGGGACGATGTGAGAGACGTTCCCGAGCCAGCCTTTGTGGTCCTGGCTCTGGGACGTGTGAGAGACGTTCCTCGAGCCAGCCTTTGTCGGAAGGACCCGGCAACTAGCAGTCAAAAAGATCTGACTGTGACTTGACTTTGGAGGTCGCGTTTGGCTGCCTATTTGAGTATAGGCACGGACAAATGTGCTTAGATGTGTTAGTGTCTGTTGTCTGTATTCTGTTTCTGTGTTTGGTATCCCAGAAGCGGTTAAGCTGCAGTTTGGGCCAGGTACTGAAGGTACCAGGCATCTGTGGAAATTGGTTATAGGATGCTTTGTCTTGGTCTTGTTTGTCTGGATTGTTTTCTGTGGTATTGTCCAGTGTCTTTTTGACTTTTGTTTCGTGTTTGAATTTGGACTGACGACCGTGTTTAAAATCTTGGACTGACGACTGTGTTTGAAATCATGAAACTGTTTGCTTTGTTCGTCGAAGAGTTTTACTTGGTTTTCTTGGTGCTTAAGTTAAAAGTTGAAAATAATTTGCTTGAGAGAAATTGTTTTCTGCCAGGAGTTTTATCTTTCTCTCTTGAGCCTCCTCCCCAAGGAGAGATGCCCCAGGTTGGGGGACAAAAAGAGCCCCTAAAATATTTTCAAAGAATCTACAACAAGCTGTAAAGAACTTTGTTTTGTTTTGCTAGTCAAAATTTAGAATTCAGGCTTTGGCGGTGGCCAAGGTCAGAATTAATGTTTTCTTTTCCATGGGCCTTTAAACCCAGTGAGACAGTTTGGTAAAGGGCTGCTACTGAGGTCCTGATAGCCCCAGGTGAACTGGTTACAATTCTTTGTCAGCTGCTTAGTATCAGCATGCAGGTTCTAACCATCTCTCCATCCTTTTGTTATTAGTTGTTTACTAGAAGCCTAGTGTCATTTGGAGGCTGGTTCTCTTGAGAAGCAAAGCCACCAAGCTGACACTGAAGAGAGGTACTCTTAAGGGAAAATCTAAGTCCAGAGAGACAGCCGTAACAGATAGGCTGCCCTCTGCTCACCTTTCTGTTTCATAGACAAAGTTGTGCTTATATTTACAATGGCCTTTTTGTCCCAAGAGAGCCTCCTGGTTTAGCTGTGTGACTAAATGCTGTTTGCCCTCTTCACAAGATTCTCCTGTTTTCTCATCATCCCATTTGAGATGCTTGTTAGTAACTGTTAGAGTTCTTCTTTACCACTGAGGAAAGACCGAATCCTACTAGAGGCCAGAAAGAATGTTCCAGACATGGGTGGAAGGCCCTCACTCCTGACTGACTTCAATACGCCTGAAGGCTAAAAGACCTACAGGTGATACAGAAAGAAATCTGCTCACAGCTGACAGCAGCCTATGCCCCGGAGACCCCTGAGTTCCAGGTCGGAGACTGCAGCTACACTGAGCCCAGACATTCGAGCCTCGCTGGAAAGGACTGTACCTGGTGCTGCTGACCACCCTGACAGCCGTCAATTCTCAGCCCTCACCAGCCTAGCTGTTAGGGCTGAGAGCTGGGACCTAGAGGGAAATTCAGTCATGTTTGTCCTGGGTTCTATCAAGATAGGTGTGGGGATAGGCTTGATTTCCATTACAAATGATGTAACATTGCATATGTTAGTACTCCTAACACTTCTTGGGAATGTGCCTCAGGGATCATAATCTGTATAAGTTTAGAAGTTCTAAAAGCTAGTCATGACCTTGGTGTGTAGGTTTAGATAGTGTCCAGATTGGAATCCTGATGCTAAAGACTTAGTAAGACACAAAAAAAGGAGTTGAGAATTACTTGGGGCTAGGCTATCTAGGTGCTGCAAGGGCAGCACAAGGACATCTGCTGTTGCAATGCAAGGCTTATAGAGAATTCAGAACTGCCATTCAGGAGTAATTAAAAACTCCATGAATAAACTTAGAGAAAGGTTAGACAAAAGGCAGACAGAGAAGCGCATCAGGGATGGTTCGAGAGCTGGTTTAGTAGATCTCCTTGGATGACTACTCTGGTATTTTCCCTTATGGGACCCTTCTTAGTTTTGCTTCTGCTTCTGATTATAGGTCCATGTGTGTTAGAGAAACTAGTTAATAGGTTTGACTCCTACAAAAAGATAGAGATGCTCAACAAGGTTGGTTTGAGTCTTGGTTCACACAGTCTCCCTGGATGACTACCCTACTCTCTGCTATATGGCTGGGCCATTACTAATAATTTTCTTGGTTTTAGTTTTTGGACCCTGCGTGACAAACAAGTTAATTGCTTTTGTTAAAAATTGAGTGGGTGCTGTGCGGTTGATGGTTCTGAGACAACAGTACCAGTCGGTTAGGACAACTGGTGAGACCAAATACGAGACTTGATGTCAAAATTCTAAGATTAGAATTACTTAGTAGAAGAAGAGGGGAATGAAAGGAAAATTATACAGATGTAAGGTTTAAAAATATGAAGTTAAAAGAAAATTCAGACTCAGGACTAAACACTGTGAAAAGCAAGTCCAGGCAGCCCCGCCCTGCCGCTAGGACTAACAGACCATAAAGATAAAGAAAAGGAATGCAGGAACCAGCCCAAGTTATCAGGACTGACCTAAACCATCTGGCAGAGGGGCACCTCCCAGCTTACTCAGTCACACCTAACCAGATGTCCTTCAAACCCTGATACGCCCCTAGCTCCTAAAATCCTGTACGCTCCAGTCAATACGTACTCTCCTGCTGTGCTGTAATCTCACTGCCATGTTTAAATGAGCCAATCACCTATAGCCGCGCCAGAAATTAGCCAATTATGTGTAACCGCGCCAAACCCCCTAACCTCCCCTATATAAGCCCCCGGGTTTGGAAGCTCGGGGTCGATTCCCCTGTCTCCTGTGTGAGATACGTGTCGACCCGGGATCCCGCTAAGACCCGGGATCTCGTTAATAAAGCTACCTCATGCTTTTACATCAAAAAAAAAAAAAAAAGAAAGAAATTGCATTCAAACTGAGAGTCCAGGATGATGAATAAACAGCAAAATAAAATGGATGTGAGGCAGAACAAGGGCCTGCTCCAGGCAAACAGGATCAAGCTCCCCCCGTACTGAGTTGCTTGCTCTCTGACAACCATTTTGCCACTTATTTAATTTCATCCCACAACCTCCTAAAGAAGGCACGGTCTTTCTAGGAGATACTGAGGCTCGGAGAGTTGAGGCAAATCACCCAGGGCAAGTGGCAACACTTGAGTGGCAATACTGAGTCATGACATCAGCTAGCTTTCTTCATCAAAATAGCCCAACATCTGAACCAGGAAATAGGGGTAGGGTGGGATGTGAGGGGCTTCCAGTCCAGGGAAAAGGCCAGGAGCCACGGTGCTAGATCTCAGTGAGTCTCTTTCTAAGGAGAACCACAATTGATACAACATGCTAGACGATGCTCTTACACCAGGGACAGGACACCACAAGCACTACAGTCCTCACCCTCCTCTTCTATCCACAGCTTCCTCTTCCCTCTGCCATGTCATGCACCCAAGGAAATACCCATTTTTCTATCTTGAACCCTGCTCCAAAAGAGAGCAGTAAGTGCAATTATAAGCCTTGAACCTGTGACAGATGGATGTCAATTAAAGTGCATTGAACCTAAAATAAAACTGTAGCTGGCAGTTGGGACAAAGCCATGTCTTCAGGAGTCCAAAAGCTTGGGAATCTGGACTAGGTTTATTCTGTGTAATATCAGAAAACAGGATGGAAGTGAACAAGCAAAGTGAAGGTAGTGGTGCCCCATAGTTTCCCTGATCTGTCTGAACCCCAAGTTGTTCTAAGGGCCTGTTGCCAACTTCTCAGAGCCACATGGACCTGCAGAATTCCTACTAGAGATGGATGCTACAAAGAGTTTTTTCCTAGTCCCTTTATCAGATCAACACCTTTAAAACAAATGGTGACTGTCTAGTCCAAGCCATCTTCCATTACAGGTAGAGTTAGCAACCAATGAGCAAAGGCTGCTGTCAGAAGACAAATGGAACCCTGGTGGGACCCCTGATTGTCCCCAGTCAGGCAGATACAAACCAAACCAGAACAAGATGCACCCAACATCATACCCGGGAAACAACATTAGAGTTTCTGCCTGGTGCGTTCGTTATTCCTCGGGGCTTTCCCTTACTGGGATGACTTGCAGGTCGGTTCTTTCTCTCCAGTTTGTACCTCTTGTTCTCTCCCTTTACCTCAAGTAAAGTTGGAGGCAGAAAGAATGGAAGGCCGTAGTAAAATATAGATGTAGAAAAAGACATAACCCCAAGACCAAATATTAATGCTGCATCAAGCTTGCTGAATGATTGGAATATCATAGGCTAATAAATCAGTTAGGAAAGGAGAGGAAAAAGGCGATCAATGTGACTGGTATAATTTGCATTTCGTCAGGCACCACTAGAAGCTTGATTTTTATCATTGTTATGAACCTAACAATGATCGTTTCTGATTATATTTTTCTCATTTAAAAACACTTTCTTTCCCTGTCCCCCCAAGCCACTCAGAGGTGCCCCGTGATTAGGTAGGATGTGGTGAAAAACGCATTGCACCCCCTACTTTGTACCCTGTAAAAAGAAACGTACGGTGTTCTGGAGCTGTGGCTGTTTTTCAGGGGTTCCTGCTGTTTTTACATGGTTAAGAAATTGATTGAAACTCAGACAGACGAGAACATTTCAAAGAACGACCATTTTCAAAGTATAGATTTCAGCAAATGAGACATCCAAAAAATTAACTGCAGCCCAATAACTCCCCATCATTTCTCCTCCCTACGCAACTATCTCCTTCCCTTCCCCAAGTCCAAAAGGACAGCAAACAAAGAAACAAAACATACATAGAAAAGACCAATGTTCACGATCATTTTCAAACAGAACCATCCATCTTGCTGTATTTTTTTTTAATTTATATCATGCGCTTCGATTACAAAATCTTCTTGTAAAAGTCTGAGAAATGTCCTAATTTGTTGCATCAATCTACTAATGTACAACGGAAGCAACTGTGTTCATACAAAATGATTAGATATAGAATTTTGTTCTGCTTTTACTATTTTATTTATAGCTGTATTAGGATATCACTCACATGCCATCATAATTCACCCGCACTAACTGCACAATCAACTCAAACTCTTAGTATAGTCGCAGATTTGGTTTTCTTGAGAATAATCACAATTCTACTGTTCTGAATTGGACTTTTCAGAATGCCTTTTAGCAAAAAATCAGAAGCACCAGTACTCTTGTGAACACTGACCTCAAAGCCCCAATACCTGCTGTTCTTCCACCCCAGCCTTTCTTTGTAACTTTTCACTTTTACCTTTAGAAGAATTCATTCCCCCATTGAAACTCCCTCTGCCTATGTCAGTGGCAGTGATTGCATGATGTCCCTATGGGAGGAAGCAGAGGTGCAGTGAGTGCATGATGTCCCTATGGGAGGAAGCAGAGATGCAGTGACTGCATGATGTCCCTTACTGGAGGAAGCAGAGATGCAGTGAGTGCATGATGTCCCTATGGGAGGAAGCAGAGATGCAGTGAGTGCATGATGTCCCTATGGGAGGAAGCAGAGATGCAGTGAGTGCATGATGTCCCTATGGGAGGAAGCAGAGATGCAGTGAGTGCATGATGTCCCTATGGGAGGAAGCAGAGATGCAGTGAGTGCATGATGTCCCTATGGGAGGATGCAGAGATGCAGTGATTGCATGATGTCCCTATGGGAGGAAGCAGAGATGCAGTGACTGCATGATGTCCCTATGGGAGGAAGCAGAGATGCAGTGATTGCATGATGTCCCTATGGGAGGAAGCAGAGATGCAGTGAATGCATGATGTCCCTATGGGAGGAAGCAGAGATGCAGTGAGTGCATGATGTCCCTTATGGGAGGAAGCAGAGATGCAGTGAGTGCATGATGTCCCTATGGGGGGAAGCAGAGATGCAGTGAGTGCATGATGTCCCTATGGGGGGAAGCAGAGATGCAGTGAGTGCATGATGTCCCTATGGGAGGAAGCAGAGATGCAGTGAGTGCATGATGTCCCTATGGGAGGAAGCAGAGATGCAGTGAGTGCATGATGTCCCTGTGGGAGGAAGCAGAGATGCAGTGAGTGCATAATGTCCCTATGGGAGGAAGCAGAAGTTCTGCTGTTTGGACACCAATGCTTTGTTCCCTCCCTCCCTGCCCACCATGTTCCTGACAGACCTTGTTTGGCACCGCTGATCTTTATGACTCCAAATTTGCTCAAGCCAAGTGATTTATAAGAAGCAGCACCTACATAAATTTATAGAGGAAAAGTACAAACTATGTGTAAACTACTGCTCGCTCTGAGCACCTCATACTGCCTCGGGGTGTGTGTATGAATGCATATGTGTATACACATGCATACTGTATACACACTCATACACACATGCATGCATGCACACACACGTGTGCATACACACGCACACATGCACACACACAGATCAATTCTACTTTTAGAAGAAGAAAGCAGAGACCGTTGAGATGGCTCAGCGGATAGAAGTTTAATCTCTGAGCCCCACACAAAAGTAGAGAAACTCTCGAAAGTTGTCCTCTGGCTTATACAATAAACAAAGAAAAGCTTTTTTAAAAAAATAAATTAATTAAAAAGAGAGAGAGAGAGAGATGGTGAACCAAGCATGGTAACCTAAGCCCATAATCCTAGCACTTGAGTCGCAGAGACAGGAGGACCGTCAAAGTTCAAGGTCCTTCTGGTCAATATGGTGAGTTTCAGGCCAGCAAACAATAATACAATGAGACACTATCTGAAATTTTTTTTAAAAAAAATGAGTATGATACATGGACTGACCCTGGACTCTGACCTCATAGGTAGCAATGAATATCCTAGTAAGAGCACTAGTGGAAGGGGAAGCCCTGGGTCCTGCTAAGACTGAACCCCAGTGAACTAGACTGTTGGGGGAGGGCGGCAAGTGGGGAGGATGGGGAGGGAACACCCATAAAGAAGGGAGGGGGGAGGGATGTTTGCCTGGAAACCGGGGAAAGGAATAACACAAAATGTATATAAGAAATACTCAAGTTAATAAAAAAAAAAATGAGTATGTTTATCCTTTCAATCTATGTTTCATTTCTTCTCACTGCAGGCTTCTCAACCTTCTGGAAGGAGTAGCACTTAAGAACCTATATTCTTGAAGATTTTGTTCTTAATGTTTATTGTTATAATATTTGTAATGGTGCATACAAAACCCAAACAAAATCAAACCAGATAAAAATCCCAGCATGGAAAGGGGACGTAGGCATGAAAGAGACCCCTATTGGCTACTGCAGGACTTACATGCTAACCAAACTCCTCTGGTGACTCCAAGGCTCCCACACTGGTGAAACTGTGTGGTTCACCTATCAGTGCTGGAGATGGGGAATTCAGGAAAGCTCTAGATAATGTCACAGCTGCCAAGAAAACAGAGGCACTGGGAGATGTCCTGTCCCTGTCAGAAACCTGAGAGCTTCCAAATCTACATGTGAACAAAATGCCTACCAAATAGTCTGTAGAGGGACTACATGACAAGGCTCAACTCCTGACTTCATGTCTGCAGAGACATGTGGACTTTGAAACCAGTAACTTGCAAGAAGATACTATAAGAATAAAATTTTTTAAATGTGGATGAACTTAGTCGAATTGGGAGCACACCATCAACTTGATGATATCTCTTTCCTTCTTCTAAGTGACCTCATCTTCTGACCTCAACCCATACTTCATACAAGTACACACCCCACACTACACACACATATACACTCATACACACACGTATATGTATACTATCTGATCTATGTATATGTATATATGTGCACATATACACAGATATGCCAACACATATGTTCCTCCTACAGACACATCATACAGAAAAAACTTGCCAAATATGGAAAATCTTAGACACAAGACACTCAACTAAATGAGTTTCAGGAAAACATACTTCCAACATACCTGCCTGTGCTAGACAGTTTAATGTCAACTTGACACAAGTTATAATCATCTGAGAGGACTAAGCCTCTATAGAGAAAATGCTTTCATAAAATCAGTTTGTTTGCAAGCCAGTAGGCATTTTTTCCTCAATTAGTAATTGACAGTGGAAGGCCCAGCCCATCGTGAGTGATGCTATCCCTAGGCTGGTGGTTTGGGGTTCTATAAGAAGGTAGACTGAGCAAGCCATAGGGAGCAGTCAGTAAGCAGCATCCCTCCATGGCCTCTGAAACAACTCCTTCTCAAGTTCCTGCCCTGTTTGAGTTTCTATCTTCACTGCCTTCAGTGATGAACAGTGATGTGGAAGCATAAGGTACATAAAGCCTTTCCTCAAGATGCTTTGGCCATGGTGTTCCATTATGGCAGTGATAACCATAACTGAATATATATATATATATATATATATATATATTACACCCTCCCCCACCCACATGCACAGGCATCTTTCCATATATACATATATATACATATGTGTGTGTGTGTGTGTGTGTGTGTAATTAGAATTTTTAGATGTCCGGAAATACTTCAAATGCATATTTAGTACTATTAAGCCACCAGCATTCCTGGGAACCTGCTCCCTCCAAAACCAACTTGTGAACTGACCCACTAAGCTTTAAGTATCTGAGAAAATGTAGGATCACAGAGACAAAAAGGAGAGGCAAGAATAGAGGCATAGCAGAAAGGGCAGCTGGGAGTGGATGCTGGGGAGAGCAATCAGGGAAGCCCCAGGCAGACTAAGGGCTTTGATGTTTTTATGAGGAAATTAATTACAACAGTAATAATTACCAGAATGATATTTTGTTGTCATGCGTGTGTGTGCTGCAAAAGAGCCTCGCGGTGGGAAGAGACACCCTCCCCCACGTGCACGGGCATCTTTCCCTAATTTCTCTAAAGGTTTCATAGGGGCTAACGGCTGCCTTGCTTAGTATTTAAGATTAATCATTACATGCTGGGTAGTGTGCTAATTGACTCGAGATTATCAACTCCCTATGGGGCACTCTATATCACAAAAGTGACACTACTCTAGGAAATGTAGCCAGCAGCAGGTCACCTGCGATGTTGTCTAACTCACACATTCTAAGCACTCCCAGGTTATGCAGTCTAGACCTTCTCACAACCACACTCATGAGAGACAGATGGAGGACTCTGTTTTCCAAACATGGCTGCAAATTGATGTTCTA
The DNA here is from genome assembly GCF_011064425.1 of Rattus rattus. Lineage (NCBI taxonomy): Eukaryota > Metazoa > Chordata > Mammalia > Rodentia > Muridae > Rattus > Rattus rattus. Next base: position 37,899,618 of record NC_046159.1, read on the forward strand.
CAGTGGGAGCCCCCATCAGTAGCTCCAGTCTAATTCCCCCAACCTTGAGGCCAATCTCCGTGGCAAATAATTAAAAGCAGCAGAATTGAATAGAGTTGATGGAGACATCTGGGTCGAGAGAGACAAGCCGTTTTCTATTGTGTTTATGGACCACTTGCTTATCCAGGACTTGGGAAGTCTGGCTATCACAAATCCACCACGCTGTGAGGAATTCAAGCTGCATGCAGAAGCCAGGGCTAGACTCAGAACTACCTTCAAGCAGACACTAGAAACACGCAGGAATGAACCTGTCGCATGGACTCCAGCTCTCTGAAATTGCACGCCTATCAACTTTTAGGTCTTCTTAAATGAAAAACCTGACATCCTAAAGGAGAAACAAGCCATCCCCAGACAGACTTGTCCAGTCTTAGACTCCCAAGGTCTAAGACTCACTAAGCACTGAAGTAACAACTTCTTACATAGCTATATCCAGAACAAGACAAAATGTCACATTACCTGTGAACATGGGAAGGCCTAACAAACTCTATCAAAGCCTAGAGAAGTGAGTGGTAAACGGGTGAATTATTGTCCTGAAATCTACCATGTTGGGGATGTCTCCCTCTCTGGCCTAAACAGCACTATAAGATTAAACAATATTTTGTTCACACTAATGTACAACTTAAATAGCATACACACACACGCACACACACACAATTAGGATAGGTGATCTAACTCATTATTGGTTTTGAAACAATCTTAAACTGCATAGCATACTCAACAACAGAGACAACACAGAAAAGCCTCCAGGTAAAATCGAGCTACTGTCTTTAAAGGCAAGTAGTCTGTTGCCTTTCTGCGCTTTTTTCTAGGTAGACATCATGACACTGTGATGTTAGGCAATCACAAGTCTCTTGGGCTTTATTTGTGTTGCAGGGAATTTCCTTATTTGTCTGTCAAACATGCAGAAAAAAAAACATGCATAGCAAGCAATTACAGTTTTTCTTTCTTTAAAATAAGTTTAATGTATACTCAAAGCTTTTAAAACGTCAAAACAGGACCACAGTACAGATGTAGGCATGATTTCTAAATGATGGAGACTGTTTATCAGGGTTTCACGTTGTTAAGCACACTCTTAAGCAGACAACACACAGCCCATCTCTGAGAAGGAAAACAGAATCGTGAGAGCATCCTGCAAAGGCCATTAATAAATGTCCTAAACCCATTAGTTTCATCTATTGACCAGGCAAAGAAAAAGTCATGGCACACTATTATCAATGGTCAAAACCTAGATAATGTTTTTTAATTTGCATATATTTAAATAAGCACTTGATTGAATTTAATAAGGTCCCAGAGGATCCTCCAAATGATCAAGTTCATGAAAAATACCCGAATCAATTGGAATAATTGTATACAATTATTTAAAAACAAAATCAACAGCACTTAATTTTTATAGAGATGTATATTCATTATACCATTCAATTGTTTGGATTATAAATGTCCTCAAGGCCCAGGAGCCAAAGCTCAGTGTGACATCATGAAGAAGTTGTTTAAAGTTTAACAGGTGGAATCCGAGAGCTTAGGTCCTCAGAGGCATGATTCTGAATAAAACCATAGGACCTCAGCCCCCTCCTCACTCTCTTCACTTCCTGGCCTTGAGGCATGTGGTTCTATTACAAGCTCCCACCGTGTGATGCCATCTCTCCACGGACCTAAAGTTGACCTTTCTTCCCAGTCATGGAACAAGACCTCTAAAACCACGAGCTGGAAAATGCTTGACCATGTTCATTTAACCAGCAACTCTTCCACTAACACCTGTTTCCTGAGTCTCCCTCCTTCCGGAATTCTTTCTTCCTAACTCAGTTTGCTTATTTCACTAGGACACATGCCACATGGTTAAGAAAGCCAAGGCAGGGTAGAACCAGAACTGAGAACAGTGCTCTTCCTGCAGCCTTGGGCTGAGACGCAGCCCCAGACCTTGTGAGGCAGACTCTAGTTACACAAATCTAAGCCAATGGGGAGCCTTATGAAGTGCTGGGAAATATCTTGATCTTTGCACCGATATTTTCCACCACTCCACCACAGAGCTCTCATCTTTTAACCACTACATGGTTCAGCTGGCTAAACCATGCCTCCTTAAATCACCCTCAAAACAAGAATATTCTTCCTTCCCAGAAGTAGACAGTTCTAAGCAAATTTTATTGGGATTCTGGAAATGATTATCTTGCTATTTACATTAAAATGTCTGTTCCTAATCCAAACACAGCAGTTAGGGTTCAGATCCACTCTTTCCTCTTGAAGTGCAGGAGAGGGGAGGATTCTAAACTGCATCTAGAGTCACTAGCAAAGACTTCAATGATTCCTTAACGATGTCTGCAAGGGATCAGGAAGCAAAGAGAAGTGCCCTGGGTTTGCCTTCCTGGCTTTGAACAAAGGAGTGGTGGAAAGCCACTAGAGTCTGGAAACAATAAAAACCTTTTCTAAAAAGCACAAAAGTCAGTCATAAATTAGCAGGGGAAATTTAAACATTTTTTTTTTGTAATATTGTTCTTTGTGTACCATCAACCCTTGAGGGGGAAAAAAAGGTGTGGGGAAAAAAATGAGTCTGCTTTATTACAGTGCCAGATCCTACCGCTGATTCCAGTGGGATTAGAGTTAATAAACCTCTGAGACGGAAGATTGAGTTGTATTTGCCGCAATCCCCATTTTATTTCGTTACAGTTAATATGTACTCACCAAAAGTAACTTTATTATTCTTCTAACTCAGAATGGGCGATCCCACCTGTGAAATGTGTGTGCTGTGTGCCCGGTGCCTTCAGAAGTTGGGGAAAGCCCCCAGTGCCAGCATCCATACCTGGCCCTCTGAGTCAAAAGTCTCTCAGTCTCTCCTCTCTCTCTCTCTCTCTCTCTCTCTCTCTCTCTCTCTCTCTCTCTCTCTCCCTCCTCCCTCCCTCCTCTCCCCTCACATGCATGCACACACAGACACACGTAACAAAATTTATATGAGCAGATTAGTGACAGCTGTTTCCAGATGCTCAGCTACTCCATCACAGGGAAGGAGACAGGGTATTGAAGCAGTAGTTGTCCCCATCTGTTCAAGAGATTCAGAAGCATTGCCAGGTCAAACACTGACCTCTCTCCGCCCATAGTCAGCCTTCAAGCTGCATGACTTGACCAGGCAATGCAGCCATACACAGCCAAAGCATTCAGGAGGCCTGGCTTCTAGACCAGCATTCGAGTGCCCTTTCTGTAATGATGAGAATATTTCAGTAAACCTACCTGTCAGAGTTAAGGTGATGTAGCTCAGCTGCCTGGCGTGTACACGGTCCTGAGTTCTAGCCTCGCTATTAAAAAATAACTGAGAAATCCAGGACCATAGCCACAGGTCCTCTGGGCACTCAAAATGTGGCCATGCCACTGAGAAAATAGAAATTTTTCATTTAGACTTTAGTTAGTATAAACTTAAGTAGCCACTCTGTGACTCTGGCCAAGTAAGTGTATCCAGCCCCGAGCTTTATTTCCTCCGGAGCTCCCAAATCTATCCACTTCTTTCTCATTTCTTTTTTTTTGCCATTTTTAGTCCTCTAATCTAAGCTGCTCAGGTTACCCTGACATGAATAGCCATCATAACCCCCTAATTAATTCTATTTGCTGACCGCAGAGAGTAAATGCTTATAAAAAAAAATTAACAGTTCAGAAGTTAGGAAAGCATATTGCAGTTGGAAAAGATCTGAGTTTGGTTCCCAATACCCACAGTAGGTAGTTCACAGCTGCCTATAACTCTAGCTTCAAGGGATTCCACACCTCCAGCCTCTGCAAGCACACACACACACACACACACACACACACACACACACACACACACACACACACACATACACTCACGTGCACACACACACACACAAATAAAAGTATAAAAAGTAATTTGTTTTAAAAATTAAGTTTAAAGGCAGACATAATGGCTTTCGTCAACGATCCTAGCACCCAGGAAATGGAGACAGTATGTCTAAGTTCAAGGCTAGTGTGGTATATGCCAAGACCTTGCCCCCAAAACAAAACAAAAGAAAAAGTGGACTTAAAATGAGTATTCAAGAGGCTGAAGTAGTGGCTCGGTGGTTAAGAGCACTTGTTTTTGCAGAGAACCAGGTTTGGTTCTCAGCACCCGTATAGTGGCCCACAAGTGTCAATCACTCTGTGCCAGGGGATCTGATGCCCCCTTCTGATCTCCACAAGCACCAGGCATGCACATGCACATAAATGCATGCAGGGAAAACACTGAGACATATAAAATAAATAAATATATAAATGAAAATTGTAATTAGTATTTAAGGAAGGCCTGTAATGTTATCTCTAGGACCCGGTTATAAGCTCAAAGCTGGTCTAGGATACATGGATACATAGCAAGTTCAAGACCAGCCTGGGCTATATAGGCCTCTGTCTCAAAATTTAAAAGTTCATTTTTTAAAAATCTTCTGAAACACATCCACAGAAAGGCCACAAAATCGTGTGGCTACTTTAAGGAGGAGCTGTTTGGAGTCTGAGCCCTCCTAGACTGACATCTCCCCTTGATGACCTCATCTTCTAAGCTCCAGTCACTCTGAGCTTTCTCAGCAGCCTAGAACGCCACTACTGTTGCTAAGCATGCAGCTCGCTCTCCTGCTCACACCTTCCCCTGAGCTGCTGCAGTCCCCTTATAACTGATCTGGTAAAACATCTGCTTCTATTCTCATTGCTGACAGCTGCGGCTCCATTTGGTGATGGTCACAGTCCTACTTGCGTATGACACACTGACCTTTCCACAAGGCAGTCCACATATCCAGCAAACAGCTTATGTCATCAGGGCGAGCAACAAGACAAGAAAAGAGTGTTGGCAGGATACAAGGCACAGTGTTTTACAGCAGGAAGGGGAGAGAAACAACCAAGCTCTCCGGCCATGTCTGCCCTAATCATTAAAGGCACCTGCTTAGCTGAGCGTGATGGTGCACGCCTTCACTCCCAGCACCTGAGGGGCGGAGACAGGTAGATGCCTGAATTCGAGGCATCCTTGAACCAGACACATCTACAGTGCAAGTTCTAGGACAAGGCTACACAGAAAAAAAAAAAATCCTGCTTTGAAAAACAAAAAACAAAAACAAATGGCCAACCGCATGATAGTGCCCTGCTGTTGACACAAAGAACCATGCTAGAGAATTATACTCAGGACCCAGAGAAAAGCTCTCACTGGATCTCATAGATATGAGGAAAGGATCCTACACGCCTGTACATACTAGCAGATGGGGTCATGGGGGTCACTGGAGAAGCAGCCTATGCCACCTTCAGTCGCTGGTGAGAGGCCACCAAGCCTGAGTTCTGGTCTTTCCCATCCCCTTTAGCAATGCTAAAAGAACAAAACAGATTTACAGTAAACACTCAAATGAGTGCACAAAAGCAAAGTTTGAAGACAGCGTGGACTACACAGTGAGTCTGGGCTAGCCTTAAGTACAGTGTGAACCCTGTCTCAAAAAGAAAGGAAAGAAGAACAGGAAGAGGGGTGGGGAATAAAGGCTTAAATCTCTGTCTCAGACCTCAAACTGCTTCCAGGCAAAATGACCTGAGGTAGCCAAGACACATGACAAAAGGCACAAGTGCCAGGCCCTGCTGAAACAGCTTCAGGGTGTACACTAAGTTCCAGAAGATCTGACTGGTTAGGTTGGGAAAGGCCAGATATCTAACAACAGCAGGAGGAAGTATAAAGAGTGCCCTGTCAGAAATGTTTATTATTGAGGTTGGGGATTTAGCTCAGTGGTAGAGCGCTTGCCTAGCAACCGCAAGGCCCTGGGTTCGGTCCCCAGCTCCGAAAAAAAAAAAAAAAGAAAAAAGAAATGTTTATTATTGTTGCTGTGTGTGTGTGTGTGTGTGTGTGTGTGTGTGTATGTGTGTGTATGTGTGTGTGTGTGTGTCAGTGCACATGTGTGGAGGTCAGAGGACAACTTTCCAGAGTCAGGTTCTGCTTCCACTTTGTTGACACGGTAGGTAGTTGTATTGTGGGAGTGCTTTGGGGGTCCTATTTGTGAGAAGCCTAGATGTGGGAGACAAAAGGCCGTTATGGTGCTGGCTGCAGGCCATCAACTCTGCAGGAGTTTGTCAAAGGCTAGAGCCAAGGCCTCCACCACATAAAACCTATACAATGTGAGGTGGCGCCACGCCTAGTTGGCCACTGCTGGGTCAGATGGTAACGGCTGAACTTAATGCAGTTTAATAGAGGATGATGTGTTAAGGTACTGTAATCATGGCTGAGATCTTGGTCACCTTACAGGGGATCTTCGCATCTAAATTTTGAAAATGAGTACTTTATATCAAATAAAAGGTTGCTTAGTATGTAAAAAAAAAAAAAAAAATCCTTAACAGTTCTTTGGGCTAGGGCTACAATCGGCGGTGTGTGCTTACATATAATGTACAGTGTATACCTATAATCCCAGCACTTGGAAGGAAGATCATGAGTTCTAGGCCAGCCTGGACTACATATGTAGTCCCTTGTCTTGCAAAATTAAAAGAATAGTTCCTGAGGAAAGGGCAAAAATTGAGAAATAGCCCCCAACAGGAATTGTAAGTAGCTACAAGTATAACTGGATTAGACATGTAATTCAGCTGGTAGAGTTCCACTCTAGCATGCACAAAGTCCAGGGGAGGATCCCCAACACTGCAAAAACTAGATGTGGGACCCTCCCAGAGGTAGATGGAGAAAGATGAGTCAAGTTAATCCTTGCCTGCCTAGTAATTTCAGTAGCTAGCCTGGGATATTTGAGACCTTGTATTTAAGGTGACTGGGGCCAGAGAAATGGCTCAACAGTTAGGTCACTGGCTGCTCTTCCTGAGGACCCAATTGTGATTCCCAGCACCTACAGATAGCCCACAAGCATCAGTAATTCCAGTTCCAAGGAATCTGATGCCCTCTCCTGGCCTCTATGGGCACTGCAAGTGCATGGTGCACCAGCATGCATGCAGGCAAAACACCCATATGCACAAAACAATGAAAAAATAAATGCAAAATTTTTCAGGGCTATTTTGGCAGATTTCCAAGCATAAGAATTGCTCATTAGAACTGTTTCTCCACAGTTGGAGAGATGGTTCAGCAGACAGCACTTGTAACTCCAGCCCCAGCTCCAGAGCATCTGACATGCAGATCTACAAACACACACACACACACACACACACACACACACACACACACACACCATAAAACTAAATATATTTTTTAAAAAGTTACTGCTTCAGACCACCACTGCATCCTCACCCCCTCCAGGATTGTCAGGGTTTCAGTGATGTGGTAGAGAGACTCTTCTTGGCTGGAGAAAGCACTTCCTGCCCCGCCTCTTCCAGCCGGAAGTTTTTATCCATGGACTTGCTCCCTCATCCCCATTCCTGTTTTGTGTATTATTAAAACCAAACCTTGTGGGTGCTTTGGCTGAGCAAATTTTACTTCTTTCTTGTTGAAATCTGTTTTCAAAATGATGGATGTGTGGTTTCTTTTTCTTTTTTTTTTTTTAAGGTGTAATGTTAATTAGCCTCAAAATAATTCTGAGAAAAGAGAAAGTGTTACCCAAAGAAAGTGTCATCTATCTGCATACAGTCTGAGTCAGAAAGAGAGTCCCTATCAGGATCTTATTACATATCTCTTCAGCCAGTGCCAGGAAACACAGGAGTTTGACACAATGAATATCATCACGTCCATGAATTCAGTGTAATTGTATTTCATTGAGAAGGGGGAAGGTGTCTCCCCTCAGCCACTCTAGCCAGGACCATCTGGACTCTAAAAATAGAGGAAAAAAATAAAGAACAAGCCAGCCTCTTGTTCTTCATTGGTAATTTAGTCACGTTTCTTAAACACAAATCATGAACACCATTAGGTTACACTGAAAGGGATGTTACATTAGTATTGTTGTCATTGTTACATTGTTTTCCGGCATCCACTCACCTCTTCCTGAACACCTACATTAGGTTAAGGGCTACCGTACCTGCCTTGCAGACTTTCTCCTCCTGCATGAACTCCCTCAACTTACCCTTGTCACAGATATTCTAATTGGTTCAGCCAAAAAGTGGGAGAGATGGGTAAATAAATGTGTGTTCACTGGGTTCAACATCATGAGCCCTTGTGTTCTGAGGGTCAAAACCTGGTACCAACATAAATGCAGTATAGAGATTCATAAAACTAAAATGTCCAGAAGCATTGGCTTCAGGATCTAGTCATTCAAATGCTGTGGTCAAGACTCCTCCTCTCCACTGCACACTGGGTGCGTTTTGCAATGTGGGAAATCTGATACCTCCTGGTCCCTAGAAACCTCAAGGCTAAATCCCCACATCCTGATAACTCTACCAAGTGCTGAGAGGGATTTCTTGCTGTCTTTCCAGTTTCGTCTAGGAAAAGCTCCTGACTGAATTCTCCTTGCGTAGCTCGTGCCCTTTCCTGAAGCATTTGTCGCTGGAGATAAAGTGATTCGTGCCTTAATTTGGCAGATCTTGGTCCTGTAAACAGTGGATAAGGAAGATGGAAACTTGGGGACTGAAAGATATAGGGTAAAATTCGAGGTGTTCTTGTTGCAGGATATTTGATCACATTATGAACCACGAGATGGTGACGTTCACTGGAAAATCCTGTTTATAGTAGTGGTGTGGCCCAGCCTTAGCACTTGTCTCTAATCCCCATGGCTGGAATCAGACACACCCTTAGTACACACCTTTAATCCCAAACAGTAAAGGTAACGTGAGTTTGTAGACGGAACCACCCATGTTTCAAAGTAATGTCTGATTGAGTGGCACACAAAGTGACAAATCAGAGGAAGATTTGACAGAATAGGATATGCCCAGTTCTCACAAGAAGAGAAAGGAAAGGGAAGTTTAAGGGAGACGTGAATAAAGAGAGAAAGGAGAGGAGGCAGTTTACTGGGAGGGTTTTAGAGAGATAGGTTGAAAAGAAAACAAGGTAGACACAGGTAAAGGCAGAATGAGCCCGAGAATGAGAAGAAACTAGAACAGATTGCCAGAGTTAGTCTGAAGCCAAACAGAGCAAATCAGTCAGAGGCCAAGAAAGAAGCCAGTTTGAATCAGCGAGCTTGGAGAGGAGCTTGAGCCAGGACAGCTGAGTTGAACCAGCCAGCCAGAGCTCTGAAAGGACAAGAAAGGGTGAATTTATTTAGCAGCAAGAATCAGAGGCTGAAAACATTCTAGGCCTAGATAAGATTGTATGGAGGAGGCTAGAAGCTTCCAGGACTAGGCTTAGATTGGTAGATGGGGGGCAGGAAGCCACAGAGATGACAATTACAACAGAGTAAAAGTTTTACATGTTCTTCTCAGAGCAAGGGTTTAAACAAATATGGAAGCAGCCTTTACGTTACTCAAGAAAATACAAATAGTTGTCTCTTCCCATTATCTCCCTCACCCAAATAACTCTCCTCAGCCCCTATTCTACCTCAAAGCTCTGGCCGTTACTTGTTAGTATAGTGTGTGGTCCTGTAAGACTCAACCTGAGTCTTAACTACCGAGGGACTCCTGTGAATGAGACATGAGTCCAGAGATCGAGGCAAAAGCAAGAGAATTATTCCAGCGATCTGGGGTACACCTACATCAGGAAGAGAAGAGACCCCAAACAATCCGTTAGCACAGTTTTTCTACATTTTGTACAGGGCAGGTTACAGCGGTGGTGATTGGGCATAGGAGCGTTGGTGGGCTCAATTGACCTTTAGGTTGCTGTCCACTCAGACAGAGTTGGAGTCCTTGATCTACGTTCCTCTACATAAAGTTGGGACAGCCCTGCCTGGAAAGAAAGGGCTGCCTGGCATCTTGGAGACTCTTCAGGAACTGTGCCAGATAAGACATTCCCTCCTGGATGGGAAGGGCTGTTTGGCGCCCTGAGGCTGGTGAAAAATTACTAGCCCTTTTCTCTCATTCGCTTAAATGAGAATGGCCCCCATAGGCTCATATATTTGAATATTTGGTCCTCAGTAGAACTGTTTGGTGTGGATTAGAAGGTGTGGCCTTGTTGAAGATGGTGTGACCCTAGAGGTGGACTTTGAGGTTTCAAAAGCACATGCCATTCCCAGTTAGCTCATACTCTCTCTACTCTCTGGTTGTTGTCTCAATGTGTAAGTTCTAAGTTACTGCTCAAACACCATGCCCGCCTACCTGCTGTCATGTTCCCACCATAATGGTCATGGACTTTGGTCCCCTGATACCATGAGCCCTCAAATTAAAGGCTTTCTTTTATAAGTTGCCTCAGTCATGGTGTTCTTTTACAGCAATAAAAAAGTAACTAAGATGTAGTGTGTGTGTTTGTTTGTTTATGCAAAGACATAATCACATCACCGTATTCCCATTAGTGTTATGAGTACCTGGCACTTAATTGTACTTAGTATTTGTTGAATAATTGAGTCAGAAGTAGCAACCTACCTTTTACCTATTGGTAACACTTAGCCTAGGCAACGAGATAACATTAGAGAGTAAAATAAATAAATGGCCACTTATCAGGGCTGGAGAGATGGCTCAGAGGTTAAAAGCACGACTGTTCTTTCAGAGATTCTGAGTTCAAATCCCAGGAACCACATGGTGGCTCACAACCATCTGTAATGAGACCTGATGTCCTCTTCCGGTGTGTCTGAAGACAGCTACAGTGTACTTATCTATAATAAATAAATAAATCACCATTTATCAGGACACCCAATAGGTACATAATAGAATACATCCTATTCATACCTATGATAGTTTATCTTCTAAACTAGGAAAAGTAAGAAAAATTAGCAATGATAGTAAGCCATGACCATCACAACAATATGCTATAGTAAACATATAATTTGCTAACTGCTTATTTCTAGAATTCCCCATGTAATAGTTTTGGTCTTCAATTGACCCTAGGTCACTGAAAACTGGGATATGGAAACTGCTGACAACGGGGACATAACAAATACATCCTAAGGTATGTCACATCGGGTGCAGAGGGAGGGACCCCGACCCTCACATTAGCAAAGCTGCACTTTTATTAGAACTCACCTGACCAGCTCTTTACTGCACAGGGGGCAGTGTCTGATCTCCAGAGTTTCACATGTATTACGTCTTGAGTGTGGCCCTTAAATGTGCATGGCTGACTGGCTACCAAGTGGCATGGCTGCTATTTCTGAAGCCACGTTTGTAAGAAACAAGTTCTCCTGGGGAGACTGCATCTTTCTACAGTTTTGCCTGTGCTAATGCAGCAGCTACTGAGCCTCAGAATCCATAGGAACCTAAAGCAGGTAACCACTTTGGCAAACCTTGTAAAATCAGTCCCTGAAGGATTTGAGTGCCAAGACAGGGCAACAGTCTCCCAGCAAACTCTCAACCCTGTGATCCACCAAGGGATCTCTGTCCACCTACTCCAGCTCTCTGAAAGGCAGAGTCTGATTTCCTGCCATCAGAAATGTTTTAGCAGTCATACCCAAGGGTTCATATTAACGTCTGAGGACCACTGCCCAACAGCAGAGCCATAAAAAGATCACAAAGGAGCACTCTATGAACTAGTCTCAGAACCAGGAACTGTAGCTAAAAAAGGGGGAGGGACATATGGGGGAGTGAGGATGATAATGATGATGATGATGAGGAGGAGGAGGAGGAGGAGGAGGAGGAGGAGGAGGAAGATTTGCTAAGCATATCCATCTATTGTCATCCAGGCATCTGAACATCACTGACTGAACCACCTCCCAAAACCTATGGGACAGGTTAAAAATCAGCCCCATTTTCAGGCGAGGAAAAGATACCTGGGAAGAAGACTAATTTAGGGAGGAGTCTGGTTTCAATCCCACAATTGTTGATGCTGGCTCCTGTCTTCTGCTAACTTACTTCATGGCACCTGAAAACAGACAGGAAGCAGTAGGAGGCTCTAGAAGGTAGAGAACCTGCTGGTGGTGAGAGTCAACAAGAAAGAGGGGCTCAGAAGGCTGTGATCCGAGGGGAGCCCCAAATCTGGCATTGTTCTTGAGTGCGGAGGCAATGGCTGCCTTCCAAGCTTTACCTCATATCCTCTTCCAGCTGAAAACATCCTCTCGGACGGAAAGGAAACCACCCACCTAAACACGGAGAAAATCCTGGTGTGCTTTCCAAAGAATGAGTCTCCATTTCTCCTTTCCCTTCCTTATTGTGATGCTGAAATAGTACCACCTCACTAAGCACCGTGTGGCCCTTCCCTACAACTCAGGATTACTCTCAGGAAAGCGAAAACGCTGAGCACGGAATAGTGTATAAACCAGGTCCCACACATTTAAAACTATGACTTGGCACCTAAGACCCCACACACAGGTGTGGTGTTCTCATTACAGTCACTGTCCCTCATTTCAGTCAGCCTCACACACCATGACTTTCACACAAGCTTCCAAAGAACCATAAAATTACGTTTTTCATTGTGCTTTTTTTTTCTTTTTACTTTCTTGGTTTTTCTGAGACAGGGTCTACGATATATCCAAAAACACTAGATTGGTTTTGTTTTTTTGTTTGTTGGGGGTTTGGGAACGGTTATTTTTTTCACCTCCTAGGCTATTCCAACTGTATTTTTCGCTGGCACCACTAGAAAAAGCAAAGCAATAGTGGTCTCTTGTGGAAATGAACAGTATTTGCAACTATATTTATAACCTAACACTGAAACACAGGATGTTTTTAAGGCCCGTGGTGGAAAATGACCCTTTCTCACAGCGGATAGCATTTAAAAGTAGAGACCTAAAAACCTACGGCTATATTTAGAAGCCTTTTCTGGAGGCCATGAAAGCTTTGTTGTTATTGTTTTTCTTATTGCCCACCAGCCCCCCGAAGAGCACTCCTCAAATCCCCAGGAAAAGTCTGAGGCAAGTTCAAGACACTCTGAGATTCCGTGATCCAGTAAGTCCCGACGGCACTGTAGAAGCAAATGGCTACATTTTCATTAAAAGCTCTCTTCATAAGGGAGCTACAATAATTAAACTCCTCGTGCCCAGAGACCCACTCAGAAGTGCTCTAGTAACCTATTGGCAACTGCTCTTATTTGTTCGTGTCCCCGGAAGGCAAAGAATAAAGGTGCAATAGAGCTGACAGACTTGGATGAAACACAAACGACCTGGTGAATTTCTCCAAGAGATGATGCGCATGCGCTCCGCCCATAATCTGATAGATAGTGTGGTAATTTATGTGATTTAGCATTCACACTATCTCCAACTCACAATTCAAGCAGTCGTGAAAGATTAGCAGCTCGGGGGGCTTACAAGATGAGCTTCATTTTCTCACGGTTCTGGGGGCTACAAACTTGGGACTAGTGGGCCAGCACTGCTCCGTTCTGGTGACAGCGGTTTCCCCTTTGTAGTTTGACAGATCCCCATCTTCAACTCATAAAGCAGCAGACGTAGTTGCCTCTTCCCCATAAAGATACTAACCCCATCACAAGGGCTCTGCCTTCATGAATTCAATCAACTCCCAAAGGCGCCACCTCCTAATGCCATATTCAGGGCTGGATTTCAACATGTGAATGGGAAAGAAGGAGCTTAAACCTTCAGTCCATAACACACAGACAGACTCCTGTAACTGCTATGTGAGCTATGCAAAATCGTCACCAGTACTTGTCTTAGAAGCCCTTATGTGTCACTCCATGATCACATATGCTAGAGAGAGAGAGAGAGAGAGAGAGAGAGAGAGAGAGAGAAGAGGAGAGGAGAGGAGAGGAGAGGAGAGGAGAGGAGAGGAGTGGAGAGGAGGGGAGAGGAGAGGAGAGGAGAGGAGAGGAGAGGAGAGGAGAGGAGAGGAGAGATCTTGATTTGTGAGTCCTAGATAAGCAGGGTTTAGTACCAACGCTGGTAGCCAGCAGTTGGAAGCTGAATGAATGGGAGCTGGACAAAGATTTCACAAGGTGATCTTCTGCCTGGGTGATGTCCAGGTGCCTACAACCAGCGACCTTCACAAAGGCTATTATTGCTTCTAGTGGTGTCAGCCAGTGGTCTAATTCCAAAGAGTCACTCTGGAGCTGCTAGCCAAACCCTAGGCCCAGGTCAAACCCTTGTTCTTCAGATGATAAGTACAAATTTAATATTCCATCACTAAAGATATATGCATGTAAGTTTTACTTACAGGTTCTGGACAAGGAAGGCCTCATGAGTATTCAGTTCTCCTGTGAGTGTGAGGTGAGGCAGAGATGAAGCTGGACCGACAGAGAGGAAGTCTGGGTACACAGCAGGCAGCCTTCTTCAGGATAGCTGACGGACAGGGGCCCTTGCCTGTGTAGCAGTTTGAGAGAAGTCATGGATGGGAAGTGGAAGCCCTGGAGGCTAGGCCTAGAGCTGCCTCCACATTCTTTGTATTATTATTTGAAATACAACATTTTCAGTTTCTCGGCCTCATAATAGTATCAGGTATAGGTTCGGTCTCACGAAGCAGGCTTTTAATCCAATATAAAAAATGGTTTGCTGCTGTGTCGATTAGTTTTATGTCAACTTGACAGGAACTATGGTAGTTGGAAAGACGGACTCTCAATTGAGAAAATGCCTTTATAACATTTACCTGTAGGCAAATCTACAGGACGTTTTCTTAATTAATAGTTGATGAGGTGGAGGGTCAGACCACAGTGGGGCTGACACCATGGGCAGGAGGTCCTGGGTAGTATAAGAAAGCAGGCTGAACAAGCCATAAGAAGTAAACAAGCCAGCAATACTCCTCCATGGCCTCTCCTTCAGTTCTTGTCTCCAGGTTCCTGCCTTGAGTTTCTGCCATGACTTCTCTGAGTGATGGAATGTGACCTGATAGTTGTAAGCTGAAATAAATCCTTTCCTCCCCAGGTTCTTTTGGTCATGGTATCACAGCAATAGAAACCCTTGCCTAAGAGAGTTACTACCATAACATTTGTGCCATTATTCCATCAGTGGGCATATTGTAAAAGAGCTCTCAGGGTTTATAGCTCGGTAAAACTGAGGATTACTTTTCTCCTTCTGTAGCAGATATAGCACCTTCCATCACTGTAAATGCTAGCCAGTAGGGATCGAGCTTCCAGTTGAGTACCAGCTAGATTTCCCCATGGTCTATGGCATAGTATGTCTTATCTTCTGAGGTAGAAATCTCTGGTTTCTCTGGAGACTCAGTTGTGTCACGTGGTGTTTTTCTGGAAACTCCCTTATGAGAGGCATGTTTTTGCTGAAGCAGACATTTGAGGAGATGATTTGCTGTGACACGCGGTTGGTATCTCTCTAAAAGCAGCTTGGAAAAGGGGGTATGTGATGTTTTGCAAGAGCAGAGGCTTAAGAGAACCCATGATGTTTTGAAAGGATATAAGTATAACCCAACGAACAGTGTTTGGTATTGGTATGCCTTACCACTCTTTTCTGGGCATTGTTGGGCTTTGCTAATGCTAGTCTTCACTGATGACATTGTGTTATTCATTCACCTTGTCATTCTTTGCTGGCCATTGTTTGTCACAACTTCATAGAGAGAAATGCAGCAAAGAACTTCTGGTGGTGGTCTGGTAGCTTCTTGCCCCTTCTCAGACTCAAGCCAATTGGCAGAGCCTCGAGGTTTCTTCTGGATCAGCCTGCCATTGCTGACTCACAATGGTGTTTGCAGGTGGATTGAGCTGCTGCTAATGCTGATTCCTGTGAACTAAACAGCTGATATCCTGACAACACCGATTGGATTTGCTCCAACAAACTATTTCTAAACAAGTCCACATTCTCCTTTGTTTATTAACCTTTTCCTTTCCACTATGTCTAGTGGGTAGCAAGCTGGAAGGGAAGTTAAAGCATTTAAGAACCTTTATTAAAAGTAGGTTTTGAAAAATCTAAGTCTACAATCTTCAGCAACAGGGTCTTACTGTCGGGTTTTGAGGGAAAACTAATGGTGTTGACAACAGCCTATAGTGCTTGAGAAGTGTCTGAGACTCTTTGACTAATGACCCAGAAAGATAGGTCCAGGGGTTGGGGGTGGGGGGGGATCTAGTACTATTCTTCTGCTAAATGAATATAGAAATACAATGATACCTAATGCCATATTGCTCTCTGCACAGATCAGTGCACAATTCAAACCTCAACAGAGAAGCTTCCTCTTGCAAATAGTAACTAACACAAGTAATGACCAACATACAGAGAGTAAGACACTTAAGAGTAGTCCTTAATGGTATATCTTTATCATAACCCTCCCCTCGATGTTCTGTTATCGATAAGGAAGAAGAGGCAGAAAGCATGTAAGAGACTGTGGTGGTTTGAACGAGAATGACTCCCACAAGTACATATTTTGCATAGTCCTAGGGTAGAGCTACCACTGTGGTGATAAAACAGCCAAAACCAACTTGAGGAAGAAAGGATTTCATTCATTCAGAGTTCCATATAACTTCATCATCAAAAGCAGTGAGGGCAGGATCCTGGAGACAGGAACTGATACAGAGGTCATGAAGGGGTATTATTTACTGGCGTGCTCCATGGCTTCCTCAGTGTGTTTTCTTACAGAAGTCAGAACCAACTCCCAAGGGTGGCACAACCCACAATGGGCTGGGGCCTTCCCCCGTCAATCACTAACTAAGAAATTGCCCTACAAGCTTGCCTATGACCAAGTCCTATAGATAGAGTTCTCTCACCTAAGGCTCCCCCCTCTCTGATAACTCTAGCTTCTGTCAAGTTGACACGAAACTAACCGGTATAAACTGCATAGAAGGATTAGGAGGTGTGGTCTTGTTACAGTTGGGATAGAAAGCTCTCAGCTACTTTTCCAGCACCATGCCTCACTGCATGTTGCCAAGCACACTGCCATGATTATAATGTAGTAGGCCTCTAAAACTGTAAGCAAGTCCCATAAAATGCACTGTTTTATAAGAGTTGCCTTGATGAGGGAGGAGATGGGGGTTGTGAAGGGGAAACTGGGAAAAAGGATAATATTTGAGTTAAAAATTGTTGTGGTCTGCCCTGGAGTCATCTGTATTTTGATGCGAATTCCACTGCCCCAAGGACAGCTGGCTAGTCAGTACTCAGGACTCAGGTGACTTCACCAGAACCTTCTCCCCATTTAACTTGTAAAGTACAGGTGAGGGGCAGGTACAGGATAGAAGGAGGCCTGTCATTGGAGGAGAAGGAAGGATGGTGAGAGAAGTTTGAAGGAAGAGGAGAAGACTGGAATAGAAAGGAGGAAGAGACAGGAGGAGAGAGAAAGAAGCCATGGTGGGACAATATGGAAACTGACGTTAAGATTCCATACTGTATCTTTACAGGTTGTTATGAATGTTCTTTTTAAATAATTTTTTTAAGATGTGTTTATTTATAATACACTGTAGCTGTCTTCAGACCTACCAGAAGAGGCCATCAGATCTCATTAAGATGGTTGTGAGCCACCATGTGGGTGTTGGGATTTGAACTCAGGACCTCTGGAAGAGCAGTCAGTGCTCTTAACCACTGAGCCATCTCTCCAGCCCCTGTTATGAATGTTCTTAAGAGATGAATGTGTATTGGGCTTTGTATGTTTAGGTGGGCAATTATATCTTATCAATTGGTGTGGGAGCCGAATTGGATTTGGGCCTAGTTGCCTTGTGCTGTTTGGCCTTTGTCTTAGATTGTGGATCAAAAGCCTCTCCCTGTTATTTAGGGCTTAAGAAGTTTACATTCACGGGATGTTTTCAGCTGGAACAAGACCCTTCTGGGTCTCCAACAAGGTTTGACCCCTGCTGAGCCCTGCCTTTGCATGTGGAAGCCTTTTGTCCCCAACTGGGAGCAGTCTGGCCAGGTACTTCTCACCTGAGTCAAAGAATTAGGTTGGCCTTCCTGGTTATTTCCCTAATTTATTCAGGCCACATAGTTGGTCCTTTGTTACCGGAATCTCAGCCAGGGTTCCCCACTGTGTTTGGCAGATACCTGCTAAGTGCTGTACTTTGGATATATAGTTGGGTCAATAAAGAAACCAGGAGCTCTCTTCCTCTTCTGGCTTGACACGAATAACCTGTGTGTGTGTGTTTCTTTCATCCCACAGGCTTTCGCCCGATTCTGGGTACTGTGTCGGTGCAGGCGCCAACAAATTGGGTCAAAGGTTACTTTGTTGTGTGTTCTTTTATGTGACGGTTTGAGTGAAGGAAAGTGTGCGGCAGCTGGAGACACTGGCCTGCCACAGAATTGGGATGTGTGTTTCTGGCATGGAAACCTGCCTTGGGAACTAGAAAGGTAGAGAGATTGCTGCCAAGCTCAGAGAGAAGCCTTCAGCAGTGTGATATGGGATGGAGCAAAGTGGGTGAGACGCTTTGCTGACTGAGACGTAAGATATCTAGCAGATATCTTGGGGCACCACAGTGCCAGACCTAGAGCGGGTAAAAGACAACATTTTATTTTTTATATTTTCACAACAAAAAATAATTTCCAGTCTCCATCTGTGCCCTGAAGTTAACCCTGTGGCACAGCTCTACAGACCCAAATCCTGCCCAGAACGAGCTAGTCTCCCAGGAGTACTGTCACTCCTTAGTCCACAGGTGAGATGAACATTTTTGCTCCAATAACTAGACAAAGAGGGACCTGCAGGAGACTACAGGGCTCAGGGACCTCAGAACAACTGGGGACAGGATCATTCTGGTCTCCATCTGTGCCCTGGAGTTAACCTGTGGTACAGCTCTCCGGACCCAAATCTCTCTCAGAGAAAGATGGTCTCCCAGGAGTGCTGACACACCTAAGATCACAGGCTCACAGGTTCAGAGGAGGGGCAGGCTCCAGTCAGAGACAGCAAGACCAACTAACACCAGAAATAACCAGATGATGAGAGGCAAGCTCAAGAACCTAAGGAAGAAAAACCAAGGCTTAAGAAGGACATAAATAACCCCCTTAAAGAAATACAGGAGAACACCTTAGAGAGGAAACACAAAAATCCCTTAAAGAATTACAGGAAAACACAACCAAACAGGTGGAAGTATTGAACAAAACCATCCAGGATCTGAAAATGGAATTAGAAACAATAAAGAAATCAGAAAGGGAGACAATCCTGGAGATAAAAAAAACCTAGGAAACAGAGCAGGAGTCATAGATGCAAGCATCACCAACAGAATAACAGAGATTAAAGAGAGAAACTCAGGTGAAAAAGATACCATAGAAAGCACTGACACAACAATCAAAGAAAATGCAAAAAGCTTAAAACTCCAAACCCAAAACATCCAGAAAATCCAGGACACAATGAGAAGAGCAAAACTACGGGTAATATATATAGAAGAGAGCAAAGACTCCAAACTTAAAGGACCAGTAAATATCTTCAACAAAATTATAGAAGAAAACTTCCCTAACCTAAAGAAAGAGATGCCTATGAACATAAAAGAAATCAACAGAACTCCAAATAGATTAGACCAGAAAAGAAATTCCTCCCATTACATAATAGTCAAAACACCAAATGCACAAAACAAAGAAAAATATTAAAAGCAGTAAGGGAAAAGGGTTAAGTAATGTATAAAGCAGACCTATCAGAATTTTACCAGACTTCTGACTAGAGACTCTAAAAGTCAGCAAAACTCTCAATTAGCATAGATAAAGAAAGCAAGCTATACCGTGACAAAACCAGATTTACACAATACATTTCCACAAGTCCAACCCTAAAAAGATAATAGATGGAAAACTCCAACACAAGGAAGGAGACTACACCCTACAAAAAGCAAGAAAGTAATTTTCTTTCAACAAACACTAAAGAAGGACCCACACAAACATAATTCCACCCCTAACAACAAAAATAACATGAAACAACAATCACTATTCCTTAATATCTCTTAATGTCAATGGACTCAGTTCCCCAATAAAAAGACATAGACTAACAGACTAGACATGTAAAGAGGACCCAGCATTTTGCTACAGACAGGAAACACACCTCAGTGACAAAGACAGACATTACATCAGAGTAAAAAAAAAAAAACAGAAAAAAAAATTCCAAGGAAATGGTCCCAAGAAAGAAGCTGGAGGAGTCATTCAAATATCGAATAAAATCAACTTTCAACCAAAAGTTATCAAAAAAGATAAGGAAAGACACTCCATACTCATCAAAGGAAAAGTCTACTAAGATGAACTCTGAACATCTGTGCTCCAAATACAAGGGCACCCACATTCATAAAAGAAACTTCACTAAAGCTCAGAGCACACATTGCAACTCACATAATAATAATGGGAGAATTCAAGACCCAACTGTTATCAATAGACAGATAATAGAAACAGAAACTAAACAGAGACAGTGAAACCAACAGAAGTTATGATCCAAATGGATTAACAGATATTTAAAGAACATTTCATCCTAAAACAAAAGGATATACCTTCTTCTCAGCACCTCATGGTACCTTCTCCAAAACTGACCATATAATCGGTCACAGAACAGGGCTCAATAGGTACAAGAAGACAGAAATAATTCCATGCATCCTTTCAGATCACCACGAACTAAGTCTGGTCTTCAAGAACAACAAAAGATGTCAGAAAGCCCACATACACATGGAAGTTGAACAACGTTCTACTCATTGATACCTGTGTCAAGAAAGAAATTAAAGTCTTTTTAGAATTTAAGGAAAATAAAGGCACAACATACTCAAACTTACAGAACAAAATGAAAACAGTGCTAAGAGGAAAACTCATAGCTCTGAGTGCCTCGAAAAAGAAACTGGAGAGAGCATACACTAGCAGCTTGACAGCAAACCTGAAAGCTCTAGAACAAAAAGAAGCAAATACACCCAAGGGGAGTAGAAGGCAGGAAATAATCAAACTCAGGACTGAAATCAAAAAAGTAGAAACAAAAAGAACTATACAAAGAATCAACAAAACCAAGAGCTGGTTCTTTGAGAAAAATCAACAAAATAGATAAATCCTTAGCCAAACTAACGAGAGGACACAGAGAGTGTGTACAAATTAACAAAATCAGAAATGAAAAGGGAGACATAACAACAGAATCTGAGGAAATTTAAAAAAAAATCATCAGATCCTACTACAAAAGCCTATATTCAACAAAACTGGAAAATCTGGAGGAAATGGACAGTTTTCTAGACAGATACCAGGTAACAAAGTTAAATCAGGATCAGATAAACTATCTAAACAGTCCCATAACTCCTAAAGAAATAGAAGCAGTTATTAAAAGTCTCCCAAGCAAAAAAGGCCCAGGACCAGAGGGTTTAGTACAGAATTCTATCAGACCTTCATAGAAGACCTAATATCAATACTGTCCAAACTAGTGCACAAAATAGAAACAAAAGGAGCACTACCGAATTCCTTCTATGAAGCCACAATTACACTTATACCTAAACCACACAAAGACCCAACAATGAAAAAGAACTTCAGACCAATCTCCCTTACGAATATCAACACAAAAATACTCAATAAAATCCTTGCAAAGTGAATCCAAGAACACATCAAAACGATCATCCATCATTATCAAGTAGGCTTCATCCCAGGGATGCAAGGATGGTTCAATATACAGAAATCCATCAATATAATCTACTATGTAAAAAAACCTCAAAAAACCCACACGATCATCTCATTAGATGCTGAGAAAGCATTTGACAAAATTCAACACCCCTTCATGTTAAAATTCTTGGGAAGATCAGGGTCTCAAGGCCCATACCTAAACATACTAAGAGCAATATACAGCAAACCAGTAATCAATACCAACTAAATGGAGAGAAACTTGAAGCAATCCCACTAAAATCAGGGACTAGACAAGGCTGCCCACTCTCTTCCGACTTATTCAATATAGTTCTTGAAATTCTAGACAGAGCAATCAGACAACAAAAGGAGGTCAAAGGGATACAAATTGGAAAGGAAGAAGACAAAAATATCACTACTTGCAGTTAATATGATAGTATACTTAAAAGTCCCCAAAAATTCCATCAGAGAACCTGATAAAGAACTTCAGCAAAGTGGCTGGATATAAAATTAACTCCAAACAATCAGTAGCCTTCCTCTACTCAAAGGATAAACAGACTGAGAAAGAATTATGGAATCAACACCCACAATAGTCACAAATAACATAAAATCCCTCGGTGTTACTCTAACCCAGCAAGTGAAAGATCTGTATGACAAGAACTTCAAGTCTCTGAAGAAAGAAATCAAAGAAGATCTCAGAAGATGGAAAGACTTCCCATGCTCTTGTATTGGCAGGATTAATATAGTAAAAATGGCCATCTTGCTGAAAGCAATCTACATATTCAATGCAATCCCCATCAAAATTCCTACTCAAGTCTTCATAGAGTTGAAGAGCAATTCTCAAATTCAGTTAGAAAAACAAAAAACCCAAGATAGAAAAAAAGTATTCTCAACAATAAAAGAACATGTGGAGAAATCACCATTCCTGACCTCAAGCTGTATTACAGAGCAATAGTGATTTTAAAAAATGCATGGTATTGGTACAGAGATAGACAGGTAGATCGATGGAATAGAATTGAAGACCCAGAAATGAACCCACATACCTGTGGTCACCTAGTCTTTGAAAAAGAAGCTAAAACCATCCAGTGGGAAAAAGACAGCAGTTTCAACAAATGGTGCTGGTTCAATTGGAGCTCTGCATGTAGAAGAATGCAAATTGATCCATTCTTACTCCCTGTACAAAGCTCAAGTCCAAGTGGATCAAGGACCTCCACATAAAACCAGATACACTGAATCTAATAGAAGAGAAAGTGGGGAAAAGCCTTGAACACATGGTCACAGCAGAAAATTTCCTGAACAGAAGATCAATAGCTTATTCTCTAAGATCAAGAATCAACAAATGGTACTTCATAAAATTGCAAAGCTTCTGTAAGGCAAAGGACACTGTCTATAGGACAGAACATCAGCCAACAGATTGGGAAAAGATCTTTACCAATCCTATATCTGATAGATCCAACATATACAAAGATTGCAAGAAGTTAGACTTCAGAGAGCACTGGGTCCCCAATGAATGAGTTAAAGAGCTGACGGAGTTGAAGGAGTTTGCAACCCATGGGAAGAACAACAATATCAACCAACCAGAACCCCCTAGAGCTCCCAGGGACTAAACCACCAACCAAAGAGTGCACATGGAGGGACCCATGGCTCCATCTGCTTATGTAGCAGAGGATGGACCTTGTAGGGCATCGATGGGAGGAGAGGCCCTTGGTCCTGGGAAGGTTCAATGCCCTAGTGTAGGGAAATGCCGGGGCGGGGCAGTGAGGAGTAGGGGGGGAGCACCCACATAGAAGCAGGGGGAGGGAGGATGGGATAGGGGGTTTCCAGAGGGGAAACCTGAAAAGGGTATAACATTTGAAATGTAAATAAATAAAATATCCAATAAAAAAGAAATATAAATAAAATCACTAATAAAAAATTAGATAAAGAAAGAAAATAATAATAAAAAAAGAGTTGCCTTGGTCATGGTGTCTCTTCACAGCAATAGAACACTAAGGCAGAAGCAGAAGTGACAGACTATTCTAAGGCAACACGTTTTCTCAGACCCAGTAATGCAGATGCTCATATGAAGAACATAAAGTCCAGTGTGTAGTGAAACATTGAGAGATGGGAGAGAATATGATCAATATATGCCTCATGGAATTCCCAAGGAATAAAAATGCAATGTTTTCATTTACTTTTAAGAATTTCATATATGCCTACAGTGCATTTTGGCCACAGTCACCACCAGTTCCACCCCATAATTCCTCTCAAGTTCATGCTCATCCTGCCACACTCTCCCAACTTCATATCGCCTCTCTCTCTCTCTCTCTCTCTCTCTCTCTCTCTCTCTCTCTCTCTCTCTCTCATTCTTTCTTCTTTTCTTGATTTGTCTGTTTATTGATTGTTTTAAAAGTTCAATTTATTTTGCCTGTATAATTACGGGTGTGGAACCAGCCACTAGTGCATGGTCAACCTCCTTAGAGAAAACTGATGCTCTCTCTTCCAAAACTCATGAATTTCAATGGCTTCTCAGCTAGGTTGGAGCTCATAAGTCCCTCCCCACTCCACATTGGAATATTGACTGGCTTGTTCTTTTTTCAGACAAATGGCCACCAACATGGGACATGTGTCTATTAGACAGAAGTGGTAGTGGACCAGAGTGGTGGAGCCCTGCTTGTGGCATGGGGAAGATATGTTATGAACTTTTTGTGTCAGAAAGATCCAGATATATCCCTAGCCTTCTAAAGTGTCAATGCGCTGAAAAGCAATAAATTTACAATCTACGTGAGTTTCATCAAATTTTACAATTTGTCAAACAATTTTCATGTCACTTGATGGTTAGCCATTGGCACTTACAGGTTCTTGCATTCCGATGTTAATTAACTCTCTGATCCCACATTCACTTCCCAGGGTAATTTATACGAGAAATGTGCTATAGGATGGCTAAGGAAGGCTTAAAGGGGGATGCAGAGCTCAGAGAGGATATCCTGAAGACAAAGGCAGACCAGAACAGCTGTGTTCTGAACCGCAAGTGTGATGCCCTTCAGGCAGAGCTGCCACATGCGAGTCTGGGTGGCAGGGAATTCAGAGGGTCAGTTTGAAGTGGTCTGAGAGTCAATGTCAGAAAAACTTGGCTCAAATCAAGCCGGAGTTACAGAGGCAGGACAATTTTCCTGCATGGGACTCATGACAAGTGACTGAGAGGCAAGTTGTCAGGCCCGCCGCACTTAGTCTTGGGGTAATTCTTTTATAGTCCCAAATGAGGGGGCTTTTATGATCCTCTAGTGAGATTGATAGTCTCATTGTAGCTGGTGTTTTGGATAGGATTTATTTTCAGGTGTCGTTATTTATTGCCACAAACAAATGATCAGCCGTGCCTCCTGGTATGCTGGCAGCTGGTGCTTACTTACTTGTGTGACTATGATGGAGAGATAGTCGTTATTGGCACTTACACTCAAAATAGAGTGAATCAGGCATGGACTGTTGCTGTGTAACAGAGTAACCCACAGCTCCCTGCTCTCTTGTATTTAAAATAGATATCAAGTAGTCAGAGAGATTTAAAGGCTGAAGGACTGGGCAGGAACTGGCTTTAAAGCGAAGTGTGTCATAGGACAAGAACTTGAGAGCGATCTCTGATGATCCAGAGATCCACGAGCCAGAAAGAAAAGAGGGGGTAGCAATCATACCACCATGAAGAATGTAATCCTTCCATCTGAGCGAGTCTGGAAGGGCCTTCTGCCACCCACTTGTCTATGCAACGGTAGGCTCAAACATCTTCATGCCCACTTCTGTCAGGCCTCTCCTCAAATACAGTCTCCCTCAGAGCTGTCAGCCCTAGGGAAAGCATCTGAAAAAGCTCTGTCGCTCAATGTCTCTTTGTCATACTTCAGTGTTTTCTTCTGTTTTTCTGTTATCGTTTGAGAATTTCATAAATGCATATGTATGTATGTATGTATGTATGTATGTATGTATGTATGTATATGCATTTTGACCAAATTCACCTCAACCCCTCCCCTTCAGTTCCTCCCCTATCCCTGCACCACCTTCCTCTCAACTTCATGCCCTTTGTTTTTAGAACCAGAATCCACTTAGTGCTGTTATTGTGTGCATGGGAGCAGGACCACAAGTAGCCTCTGGGAACACATCCCTGAAGAAGACTGTTGCCCCATCTGCCAGCATCCAACAATCAGCAATAGTTCCCGGGCTGCTGTTGGGGTTTAATAAACTCTCCCACATCTACGCTGGATTCTGACTGGTCTAATCTTTCAAAGGTCTTGCACACATGGTCACAGCTGCTCTGAGCTTGTGTACAGCAGCCATGCAGTACCAGGCAAATGCTGTTTTAGGGCAGATACCCTCTAACTCTGGCTCTTCTAATCCTTCTATATAGTTGAGGCTGGCCTTGAACTTCCTGCCCTCCTGCATGCTGGGACTGCTTCACCTAGCATTTGCTCACCCATTCGCTCATCTCTCGGTTGTTTTCTGCTGCCCACCATCAAAGACATCTTGCTGGTCAGGGCAAGACTTCAGTTTGTTTGCCCCCCTT
The DNA here is from genome assembly GCF_011064425.1 of Rattus rattus. Taxonomy (NCBI): domain Eukaryota; kingdom Metazoa; phylum Chordata; class Mammalia; order Rodentia; family Muridae; genus Rattus; species Rattus rattus. The sequence goes on from NC_046159.1 coordinate 37,925,460, forward strand.
TCGTGAGACCCCTAAAGCATATGGGGATTCTGAAACTAAAAATATGAGCAAATGAATAAATGTTCTTTCTTTTTTTAAAAAGGCAAAGGTAATAAAATTATACAAATTTACAACATCTGCATGTTGATTTTTAGGAAAACTATGTTGCCTGTGTTTTATATAATTTTCACATGCATTTGTATCTCTAAGCAATGGATTTATTTGGGCCAGTTGTGAACAATATATAAATGAATTGTAATTCTTCATTCTGTAATATTCTAAAGAGTTTTAATATGTAGTAGAGTAATTTCCTCTCTCTCTCTCTCTGCACGTGTATGTGTGTGTGTGTGTCTATGTGTGTGTCTCTCTCTGTCTCTGTCTCTCTCAGTCTCTCTGTCCCTCTCTATGTCTCTGTCTCTGTCTGTCTGTCTCTCTCTCTCTCTCTCTCTCTCTCTCTCTCTCATTTTGTGCTGTTTTTATTGTTGTTCTGGTTTGTGCTGTTTCCATTTTTACTTTGACAAACAATGCTGCTATTAATAGCCCTGCTATCATTTGGTTTCCTACATCCAAAGGGCAGAAAATGGAGATTGTGTTCTGTAAAGGGCCAGACAGTGCATATTTGGACCCTTGGAAGCCACAAAAGCAGTCATAGGCTGTTTATGAGCAAAACAGCAAGATTGTGCTTCAATAAAACCTTAACACTGGGGCTGGAGAAATGGCTCAGTGCTGGAGAACTGACTGCTTTTGTAGAGGACTTGGGTTTGATTTCCAGCACCTACCTCACTCACTGCCATCTCTAATGGTTATGGGGGAACCAACACCTTCTCCTGACCTCCACCGGCACAGGGAATGCATGTGGTGCCCATGCATACCTGCAAACAAAACTTCTATACCCATAAATTTAATCAAATTTTTTAAAATCTTAATGACAAAAACCATAGTGCTGTGCACTGCCACTGCTGAGCATGGCTTGCTTAATCATGGAACCGCCAGTAGCATTCTTGATAGCTGGAGTAGGGGCGGGAGCAACCTAGCTACTGAGTTAGAGGGCACGTGGGCATTCAACTTTGCAGAATGTCTTAGTCAGTGATGTGTTTATAAAAAGATAAAGAGAGAATATGCCCCGGGTCCCTGGTTTGATCCTGGGTTTTGGCACCAATGTCTTGTTATAAAAAGATAAGGAGAGAGGGGAGATTATGTTCTATGGAGGAATGGGGGAGGGGGTGGCTCAGTGGGTCCATGCTGAGGCATCCCTTCCCCTTGACGGCCAGTCACACAGTATGGGGCATGGGGAGGGAGTTAGGAGAGTAGGAGGACAGAGAGAGAAGTAGAAGAGGAGAGTAGAGGACGAGCACATGGAGAGAAGGGGGAAAGGAATGGGGAGAGAAGGGACAAATGGGTGAAGAGAGAAGGAGCAAGAGAGAACAAGAGCAAGAGAGTGAGAAGGGGGCAAGTAGCCCCTGTTATAGTGTCAGGCATACCTGGTTGTTGCCAGGTAACTGTGGAGTGGAGCTTAGACAGAAAGCTAACAGTTAGGGTTTTATTGCTGTGAAGAGACACCATGACTACGGCAACTCTTCTAAAGGACAACATTTAATTGGGGTTGGCTTACAGTTCAGAGGTTTAGTCCATCATCGTCCTGGTGGGAAGCATGGTGGCATAAAGGCACACGTGGGGCTGGAGAGGTAGCGGAGAGTTCTACCTCTGGATCCACAGGCAGCAGAAAGACATCATGAGCCACTAGGCCTGGCTTGAGCTTCTGGCCCCACAGCCCACCCTCAGTGAAACACTTCCTCCGACAAGACCGCACCTACTCCAACAACGTTGCACCTCCCAACAGCGCCATTCCCTACAGGCCTGTGGGGGCCATTTTCTTTCAAACCACTACACCGGATAATTCCAATCTTCCATCCAAAATAGTTTGAGTCTAACTTCCCACTGGCAACTGAATAAGTTATTTCTCCACCAGTGAAATGAACCAATACAAGCCAGCTTAGATTAGATTAAACTCCGATTTATGGGGAAGCTGGTCTGTGGAGAGTTCACTGGCCCCAAGGACAGAAGCCTGGGAAGGAAGAGAGGGGGAAGAGAAAGAGAGAAAGAGAGAGGAACAGAAAGAAATAGGAGAAACCAAAATGCCTGGATTATGTAAGGAAGAGCCTCTGAGGAAAGGCAGCCCATCCTCTGGGCTGGAAAATTCAGGATTGTGGGCAAGGTATGCCGGGTAGAGACTGAGCGATGTTGGAAGAACGTGAAGGCCAGGTCTGCTTTGATATAAAATATGCACCTCAGTCCCTTGTCCCGGGGTCTCAAACCAAACAGCAATGTATAAGCTTTTATACACAGATAAAGAATTCACTTTAATGGGCCCACCTTGTAATAAAAAGAAATTTGCCCAACAAAAAAATCTTAATTTTAAAAATAATTATACAGGGCCAACATACATAGCTCAGCAGATAAGAGTACTGGCTGCTCTTGAGGAGAACCTGAGCGTCTCACATAGCAGCTGACAACCGTCTGAAACTCCAGGTCCAGTGGATCAGATGCCCTCTTCTGGCTTCCATTGGGCACTGCACCCATGTGGATCACAGACATGCATTCAGAAGAAATACTCATACATATAAAAATACCGCAATGTTTTTTATTTTTGTTTTGTTTTTGTTGGTTTTTATTGCTGTTGTTGTTTGGTTGTTGTGAGATTTTTTGGGTTTTTTGTTGTTTGTTTGTTTGTTTGTTTTTTGGTTTTTCAACACAGGATTTCTCTGTGTATCCTGGAGCTCGAACCGTAGACCAAGCTGGCCTCAAACTCAGAGATCTGCCTGCCTCTGCCTCCTGAGTATTGGGATGAAAGGTATGGGCCACCACAACCAAGTTGCTTTTTAAATATTTTTTTAAGTTAAATAGTTACATACGCATGCTGCTTTATATTCATGGTAATGTTAGTTCAATCCTGAAGGTGTTTTTAATATGTAGCACTTACAATTTTAGAAAAGCCAGTAAACCAGATACACAATATAGAGTGTTGGTCAAACTGCACCTGGTTGTAGCATACACAGTCAGACTTCCAAGGACTGTTCTGAATCAAGACACTGTGAAATCCTGTGCTGAGAGACTAGGAAAACACAATGCAAATAAAGGGTGCGGCATCTAAAAATTCCAAATAAATAATTTGTGGAATTACATGCGTTAATAATTGATAATACATAATGCATTGTAGTGGTTTCAAGATTTCAATAGATATATTTGTATGTGTAACTTAAGGGCTAACACACACACACACACACACACACACACACACACACACACACACACACACACACACTAGAGGTCTAGTACTAAAAACTAAAAAACAAACCAAACCAACCAACCAAACAACAGCATCCCCCTATTGTTCGGGGATGATTTGTGCACTGTGTACTCCGAAGCTGATTTATTTCTATGCCCAGACATCTGTTTGTAGTCCCAGGCATTGGTATGGTCGAGCATCTCCTGTCTCAATGTTATGTAAAAATTGTTTTCCATACCTCTGATTGATTAATAAATTGCTGATCAGCTGGGTAGGAGAAGTGGGAAAAGAGAAGAAGGTATGGAGAGACCATGTGGAGGGACCAGGAGGATTTGCCATGAAGTCACCATGAAGGAGCAGCCATAGGACTCTTATGGAGCAGAGTGAGCCAGGCACAGATTGCAGAGTGAGACTCAGATTGCAGGGAGATGGGCAGCCTTAGAGGCTTAGCAGCTCAGAACCTAGCCAGCATAGTGCCACCAGCTTATTAATATTAAAAAACAACAACAACAGCATTCTGTGTCAGTTACTCAGGGACTAACCCAGGGTAGTGTGGGCATAGAAAAACCCTATTTGGGAGCAAAGGAGGCATAGAACACCCCCCACCCCCAAAATTACTTTTACACTCTGTGGTTGGAACTGTTTTTTAATGGTCCTTGGTCTTTATTAATTACTTTTTTTGCAGTGAACTTTTCCGATGTCTTTGAGATGAATATCTCACTTCTTTTTTTATCTGCAGCAGATTGCTAGCAATAAGTTCATAACTGCTTCCCCATGAAGCACAGACATCCTCCAAGGGTCTGGTTTTATGACGTCTAAATTTATACTTACAGTTTCATATTTTCTAAATGTTATCCCCCAAATAAAATATAACCTAGGTACCATCCTAGGCTTTTTTTTTCTATTTTTTCTTACATGAATTAATTTATTCACTTTACATCCTGATCTCAGCACCCCCCTCTCAGTTCTACCCCTACAAATCCTTCCCCCTTACTCCATCCCCTTCTCCTCAGAGGAGACCCCCTTAAATACCACCCCTGCCTGAGACATCAAGTAGAAGCAGAGCTAAGCTCATCTTGTCCCACTGAGGCATGACAGGGCAGTGCAGCTAGGGGAAGAGGATCCAATGGCAGGGGACAGAGTTAGAGACAGCCTCTGCTCTAGTTGTTAGGGGACCCACATGAAGACCAAGCTCCACAACTGCTACAAATGTGCAGGGGACCGAGGTCCAACCCCTGCATGCTCTTTGGTTGGTAGTCAGGTCTCTGTGAGCCCCAAGGGCCCAGGTTAGTTGGCTCTGTATATAGGTCTTCTTGTGGTGTCCTTGACCCACCCCTTGTTCGCTCAATGCAGTCCCCCTCTCTGCCACAAAGCCCCCCAAGCTCCGCCTGATGTTTGGCTGTGGGTCTCTCCATCTGTTTCCGTCTGGATGGAGCCTCTCAGGAGATAGTTATGCCAGGCTCCTGTCTGGATATTCCTGGTGCTGGGGACAGAGAAGTGGCTGGACAATCCATTGTCATTAACTTGTTTTTTAAAGATTTATTTATTGTATAAGAGTACACTATAGCTGTCTTCAGACACACCAGAAGAAGGCATAAGATCCCATTACAGATGGCTGTGAGCTACCATGTGGGTGCCAGGAACTGAACTCAGGACCTTGGAAGAGCAGTCAGTGCTCTTCACCACTGAGTCATCTCTCTAGCCCTATAGTCATCACTTTTAAATGTCACTGTTTGGGGACTGGAGAGGTGACTCAGTGGGTACATGCACACTGCTCTTGCAGAGGGATTTCCATTCAGCTCCCAGCACTCAGGTCAGGTGACTCATAAACCTAACTCCAGCTACAGAGGGTCTGACATCCTCCTCTAGTTTCGGAGGTACCTGGCACTCACATGTATACGCCCTACATCAAACACACATATAGGTAGTTAAACATTAAAAGTGAATCATGGGGGCTGGGGATTTAGTTCAGCGGTAGAGCGCCACCTAGGAAGCGCAAGGCCCTGGGTTCGGGTCCCCAGCTCCAAAAAAAAAAAAAAAAAAAAAAAAAGTGAATCATGAAGTTGGGGAGGTGGAGTTAGAAAGGGGATATGATCAAAAGATATGGTATAAAAAATATTTTCAGACAATAAACATACCAAAAAAAAACCTTTTAATTTAAAAACAAGTGTCAACATTTGTAAAAATAATAAAATGAAATAAAAACTTAGTATGGCTCAGATAGGATTTGAACAATAGAAACTGACACTTAAAAAAAAAACAAACATACACACAAACAAAACATTCCTAAGCAGGCTTTCAGGTTCTGGCCACGTTCTGTTAAGAACCTGATTATCCAACCCAAGTGCCAAAGAGAGACACCCAAACCCTGATGTGGGTCCCACTGCAATGAATGCGTGACAGAGAGATGGGGAAAACAGAGTACTCAGTGGAGAGATGGAAGAGAAAGCAAAACTGGGTTCATACAGTGACCACTGTGGAAAACAATGGACCTGGAGACTCAGAGATGGTGAGGAACAGGCAGATAGGAGGAGGCCATGTCTGGATCTGTGCCAGTGTCCGTGGCCCAAGTTACCACAGACAGCCAAGTGTATCTCCACCGTCTGGGCTGCCACCAGGGCCCGTGTGTCTGAGGGCTGTGCTGCCAAGGGGAGACTTGTTGATCTAAGTGGCCTGCACTGCCACCTGAGGCCACAGGGACACAGAGGTCTATGCTGCTGACAGGGACCATGTCTGTGGTCCTTTGGAAACCAAGGGTCTGTGTTGATGTCCCAGGCCCATGTTAACACCAAAGGCTGACAGGGACCATGTCTGTGGTCCTTTGGAAACCAAGGGTCTGTGTTGATGTCCCAGGCCCATGTTAACACCAAAGGCCATGCAGATATCCCTGGTCTGGACTGCCACCTGAGACACTATGCTGATTGGCCCTCCCCCTCATAAACCACCAACCAATAAACAAACAACCTGATTACTCACCACAGACAGATCAGTTCCTAGAGATGAGTTTCAAAATATCCCGAAGAAAGTCCAGTTCTCCTGGTTGCTGTAGGTATTGAGGGGTAGAAGGAGAGCATCTTTCCCTTGCTCGTGCCACCCCTTAGTACACGAGGGGTGGGGTCAGCTCTCCCAAGTGTGGTGGCTGGCGAGGGGGAGGGCCAACTTGCAAAGGTAGTTGGTGTTTGAGGAATATCAATCTCCTCAAAGCAGGCTTTTCTGTGTGCTGAGCCAGTGCCAACTCCCCTCCCCAAAATAACCTCTTCATATGCCCACAAAGTCACACAGAATACTCTTGAGTTGAGGTGAAAGGTCTTTATTTCCTGATGGATTATGGGCCCTGAACCGGATATCAATAACCAGACCCCACCAACCAGAAAAGGCTAGAAACAGAGGAAGAGGGGCCTGACTTCCTAGGAAGGAGTGCTGAGGTATCGTCTTCTGTATACCACGTAGCTGTCAGAGGTATCATCCTCTGCATACAATGTAGCTGTTGTGCATGAACTCACAGCAGGAGTGATGCCCTGTACAAGACCAGGCCCACCCTCCCCAAGGAGCTATAGGTAGTTAATGGTAACTAGGGGAAGGAAGCTGTATTTCTTAGTGATGTAGCCACTTCTAAGTTCCCCTTGTACCAGTGTATAACTCCCCACCCATACTCATGAAAGCAACTACATGTGAATTCAGTGACATACATATACCATAGTAAGTTGGGGGCTTGGGAGGAAGGGTTTGGTGGGAAGGTGAAGGGGTTAATGGGATAATGCGGAGTGTGTTTTTAAAAACTGTTATAAATTGTAAATGATAATAAAGCATGGTGGTGCTTGGCTTTCTTTATTCCCAGCAAAGGGGGAGGTAGGATCAACTGATCTCTGCTGTTTTAGACCATCCTGGGCGACAAAGAAAGCAGCCTCACTGGGTTGTTCACAGCTGCCTGCAACTCCAGCTCCAAGGGGAATCCACAGCCTCTGGTCTCCACGGGTACCTGTGCTCACATGTACCTGTAATTTAAAATAGTCCTAACTTACCCCACACAATGTGGACACGCAGTCCCTGGCTCTCAACCCTGATGTTCTGTCTTCACAAAGGTCTGCTCCATGCCACCCAATACTGTCTGGCCAAAGACATATGCTCATAATTATCGAGGCAAAGAACCCAGGGAAAACTGGATAGACACCAGAGACAGGATTCCTGGCTTTTTATCTGTTCTCCTAACTGGGAGCAGTGTGGTTTTGAGGGTGGATACCAAGCCACAGCACTTCACAAACACAGTCACACCTTAAAATAGTAGAGGATTTTTTAAAAAGGAATTTATTTGGAGGCTGGAGAGATGATGGCTCAGTGGTTTAGAGCACTGACCGCTCTTCCAGAGATCCTGAGTTCAATTCCCAGCAACCACATGGTGGCTCACAACCATCTGTAATGGGATCTGATGCCCTCTTCTGGTGTGTCTGAGGACAGCTACAGTGTACTTATACACATAATAAATAAATCTTTTTTAAAAAATGTATTTTTATTTGTGTGCATATGATCGAGTTTGTGCATGTATCTGTTCATGTGCACACCAGTGTGGATGCTGAGGGAAATTAGAAGAGGGTGTCAGTTCCCCTAGAGCCGAAGTTACAGGAAGTTGTAAACCACCTGAAAGTAAAATAGCTCCTCACTGCTGAGCCTCTCCAGGAAGTTAGCACTGCTTCACCGGTCAATGCTTCCTATCTTAGGGCTCTCCTGAGCCCATGACAATGCTCCGCCTTTCAGGGGTTGTTTGTTTGTTTGTTTGTTTGTTTGTTTTCAGAATTGTCTATGGCCGAAAGATGGGACACTGAAATGCCGCAAATAAATTTACCACCAGGAACTGTGCAGTGGTCGGAAGGCAGACCTCCATCACCTCTTCAAGGTTTCCCAGACAGTGTTCCCTATGTCACCAGGAGGTGGCACCATTTTTTTTATTTATGTTAGGTTTTTTGAGCCGGGTTCACTGTGTAGCTTTGGTTGTCCTAGAACCCAATCTACAGACCAGGCTGGCTTCGAACTCATAGGCATCTGCCTGCCTGTGCCTCCTGAGTGCTGGCATTAAAGGCATGTGCCACCACTGCCTGGCCTACTTTGTTTTTCAACTCTCACTACGGAGCCCAGGCTAGCTTCAAACGATTCCTCGAGCCTCTGGTGTGCACCCTCACTGTTCAGCACTGCTCCTCCATCTTAACCAGAGAGAAAATAGGAGGCGCCTTGCTTAGGACAACAGAGAACAAGAAACACAGGTAACAGCACTGAGGATGAACCACTGCCAGGGGACCCAACAGGCCAGCAACTGGACACACAACAGGGGCTTGTCCACAAGCGAAGGAAGTGTTATCTTCAGGACATTCACATCCAAACCCAAACATAAAGCTGGGACGGACATTGGAGAGAAATCTCACAAAGAAACTTAGCTAAATAAATAAATAAATAAATAAACAAAAAAAAAAGAAAGAAAAACAAAACAGGGGGCCGGAGAGATGGCTCAGTGACTGACTGCTCTTCCAGAGGACCTGAGTTCAAATCCCAGCAACCACATGGTGGCTCACAACCATCTGTAGTGAGATCTGATGCCCTCTTCTGCTGTGTCTGAAGACAGCTACAGTGTACTTATATATAATAAGTAATAAATAAATCTTAAAAAAACAAAAACAAAAAAACTAAAGACTTTAGTTATTGAAGCTTACGGTTTCTCCAAATGATTTTCCCTTGTCCTGAAAAAAGTGAATATATCCAAGCATGCAAAGGAGAAACACAGTGACAACTCAAAAAGAGAATCTTTTAATAAAAATTATCCATAAAAATCCTAATAAATTTCAAAGAACAAGATATTCCTTAGTACATTTATAAAAGAACGTCTGGTCCTTTTACAAAAATCTCTCATTTAATTTAAATACAGTTCATATTTACAGATTAAACATGAAATATCTATGGTCACCAAGCATATTGCACATCACAGAGAGAGAGAAACATTTGTGCATCTCAGTAAGTTTGCCCAGAGTGTCCAACTCTAGACTTTTTATTTTGTAGAAACACATTTACTTTTTGTGCGTGTAATAAATAAAAACGCAGCTTGTGGGATGCTACTTAACACTAAAACAAAATATCCTGAAAAATATTATTTGTTTCCCTCTCAGAGAGAGAAAAGCAGTGAAGCAGTTTCACAGGTACTTGATATCTGTTGGTTATTCGCATCCAAATTCAAGGGGGACCTTAACCTGAGCCCCACTGAGTCACAGCCACAAGGCCCACACCCATCATTGGCTCCAATTCACTAGGGGTCCCTGCCCTGCAGGGAAGAGGCACTAGATCAGGTACTGGACAGCTTGGACAGAAAGCAAAGAGCAGCACCTTCTTCTCAAGTCCTTGCTTGGCCACTCTGGGCCTGAGGTGACCCAGCCGCCCTACCCTCTGACCAGCACTATTTTTGTCCATGTCAAGAGAACACGACCTCAGAGCCCTGAAGAAAAGCGATGTCTAATGTAGAGTCTACAAGATCCAAAGTGAAGAACCGCAGCGGGCACTCATTCACCGAGCTGGTGGGGAGATGGGTGAGAGGGTCACTTTTCTTGAGAGAAAAGGAAAGACAGGAGAGACAACTGTGTACATTCAAACCAGGAAAGCATGGACTCCGCGAGACTCCTCCGGGCAGGAACTACCCTCACATGCTTTTACTTCGACACACAGAAAACCATCTGAATGCCATGTGCAGAGTCCACAGTCCAAGACAGAGAAGCCCAGACGTCAGAACTAGAGACCCACTTACAAAAAGCAAGCTCCGAGAGAAGAGCAGGGAGAAACTCTAGGGAGGCTTGGAAAACAAGCCTGTTTTCCACAGCAACCAAAGCTATCAGAAAGGCAAACATTCCTCTGTCACCTCTTCCAGGAGAATGGAGTTGCTCTGTCACAGTATTTAGAGGAGCTAAAGCAAGCCTGTTGGTCATAGAACGGGCTCTACCACATCTAACCATACGACAGCCAGCCTGCCACGTAGTCTGCAACTTTGCACATGCTGGCCAAACTGGACACTAGATGCTGGCTACTCCTGGGAGCACAAGCATGTTCACAAACATCCATGCAGCTATCTGTTCACATTCCAGCCATTTCTGGAACAAAGCAGTGAGTTAGAAAATTTTTTGCCCGTATTTCAGCACAGATTGGAAGGAACAGCAAACATACCGTAAGATATACATCGCAGCTGCTGGCATTCAGGAAGCAAGCAAGTAGGCTTCGAACTTGACTCAAATAATGTTCTTTATATGACTGGCAGTAGACAGTGTTCTTCATCCAGCCCCACAAATCATTGACTTTGGTCTGAGCAGTCTAGAAGCTCAATAATAAAATTTATAGGCATTGTCTTCCTTACCCTCAGCCTTGTTAACAGATGAAACATAGTACCCAAATGTCAAGAGGGTTTAAGACTTAGTAAAAATGCATGGCATGCCTGCCTGTACCCGAGACCCACTGGCAGCACTCAAGGCACCATGGTACTTCCAGACACAGATCACGATTGCAAGAGCACAGGAAGAAGTAACCCAAGCTGGCTCAAGAGCAAGGGAACAAGAACCCAGATGAGAGAGAACTGGTGGGTGCTGACATACACTGCCGTTACCAAACAACCAGACAGAGATGGGGAGATGAGAAAGAGAAGCCTGAGGCGCGCTTCCTTCCCTGATGTCTTCACTGTCCCTAGCGGGTCATTCACAGTCACACGTAAACGTGCCTGGAGCAAAGGTAAAAAGGGGTGCGCACACACAGGCCTGTGCATGCATATGTTTAATACTTTTACTGAGTTAACGAAATATGTAAAACAGATAATCTGCTCAAAGAAAGCTTTCTATACAGTAGATGAGACACTGAAGACATAGAACAATGCTTGTGAGATCAAAAGAAAAACATTCAATATTCTTAAATAAATAAAACCAATTGCATAGTAAGTATTTAAAAGATGACAGTCACTTCTGAAACCCCATTTCTAAACTTGCCAAGGAGCTGAACTATATTTATTTTCAAAACAGTACCACATATTGAAGAAAGACTATAATTTCTCCCTTTTAACTAAAAATCCAATGATTCAGATGAGGCTTTTTTCCCTGGCTATAGGAGACTGGAATGAAATAATTTTAAGTGTCTATTAATAGTGTGGAGGGAAGACATAAGATATGTGAGGTTAGACCAGCTTTCTCATAAACTTCCTACCCTTTGCCTAGGATGCCTTGACCTGTCCCAGTGAAAGGAGGCCAAGCCAGGGGCAGGCCCAGCTCTGCTTTTTAGGAACAGTTTGTGCAAACTTCCCATTCACAGGGCTTCCCATTTCACCAGGAAACAACAAAAGCTCTTCCTCGTAATTTCCTCCTTTATGCCTGGCTAAAATCATAGGTTAAAAGGCAAAGACTGACAAACTGGTTTCCCGGAATCGTCCTCACACACACCCTGCTCCTTATTGGTCCCATCATATGACAATACAAAATGGGCTATCTGTAGCAGTGGTTGTGACAGCCCATGGCCCAAACAAAACCCATAAGGCACTAATCTAAAGTCCATATCACACAGAGAAATGGCTCAAGGATGTCAGAAAGTCATCTGATCATTTCTTTGTCCCTGATTAGCTAATTGGCACTACACATAAGCCAAGAAAAAAAAAAAAAACCCAGAAGTCTAACCCAAAGACGTCAGCATTGTGCATCCTTGGCTATGAAGCACGAGGGACGGAAGCTCACAACCCTAGGGTTTTCCTCTCCCTAGAAGGCACCTGGTTCTGGAACCATGGAAGTTCTTCAGGTAAGGTGATGTTCAAAATAAATGCTAAATACAGTATAAAAGATCTGTTAGTTATCTCTTAGATTTCAACTTAACTTTAAAGGCTGCCTGTAGATTTTTTGGCTAGACCATTACACTAAAACAAGTAACACTGAATAAATTACTTTAGGATGCAGGTGAATTTCCCCCATGTGATCCAAAGACCACAGCTGGCTATCTCGGGGACAGCCCAATGATCCCGTAAGAGACAAATGATGACACTTCGATTGCAGTAAGTGTGATGCCAAGTGACCCTCAGAATCTTTACACAGGAATTGCATTCCTGATCCTCTAGCAAAGAGGTAGCGATACTTCAGCACGTAGGGGCTTCTAGTCATGAAGTTGGGAAGAATAATCCAAAGAGGCTATATCCATTGTGCTTAACAACATCAGTATATCACAAGAAGCTCGCCACGGAGCTTCCCATTTCTAATTTTATCCTTCAGGGAAAAAAAAAATAGAGTATTTTATTAAACAGAAGGAAAGCACTAAGTGCAAGATTCAACCAGAGGTGAGTAAGAGCTGGACAGAAACTTCTAGAGCATCACAGACGGACAGACTCCCCCGCTTCCTCCTCAGAGGAGATTTTGGTATGCTTGGGTTTGGTTTAGGGTCTGGCCACAGCGAGGTGAGCAGGTCAAATCAAGCCAACCATCTGGTCGATCTGGCGCATGTAGATGCTCTTTAAGGGCAGGGAGTACCTCCTCTCATCAGGAACACGATTGCACTGGGAAGACAAAAGGGAAAAGATGTGAGATTTAAATTAAAACCCAGGGAAGGTGAGCCCATAGCTGGCAACATTTCAGACAGGTGCCTCTCCGTCCTGGGGAGCTATTCTGTGTATTAAAGGATGGTTAGCAGAACAACATCCCTGGCCTTCTCCACTTACGGGGCCAGCAACAGCTCCCCTCCTCCAGTTGTACCAAAAAAGACTCCAGACACTGCCAATGTCCTGAGTGAATGGCCTGACTCATGGCAAATGTGAAGCCACTGAAGGCTACATGAGATCATATCTCAAAATACAAAACAATGAACAAGGTAATTTAAAAGAGTGACTCCTATCCCTGTCCTACTGGTGGGTGGTGGGTAGTCTAGCTGAAATCTTCTCCATGGATCCCCTCTTCACCCTCTTCCATTGGTCTAGCCTGAACAAGGTCTAGCCAAGTGTTCTGATGGACTACAGCAACATTCCTTGCCCTCTGGCTTCTTGTGGAAACAGCCAAGGAGGACTGCCAGTAAGAGATCAAGGACAGTGTGAGGCATGGTGACACCCATCTGTAAATCTAGGAAGTTAATGGCTGGGGAACCAGGGGCTCAAGGCTAGCCTCCACTACACAGAGAACCTTGCATCAAAATAAAACAATTACAACTCCACTCCAGAGACATCAGATGAAGAGATGTGGAAGGTGTAGATACTGCTGGCTTCCTCTCGGAATGTCCCTGAATCCAGATCTAAGCAGTGAGACCTGCCGGTGGCCTTGCTCCATGCAAGACTACCTCTCCAGGATGCTGTGTCATTTTCTACCTGCCCCTGCAGCCATGACTGATGTCTATACTACCGGTCCATAATTTCTCTACATTCGAGTACACCTTTGTACTCGAACTTTGTACTATGAACTCTTGTCAAATTATACAATCCAAGTGTGCCATCTATTTCACGTCAGAACTCTTGACTACTAAAGGAGTTAATATTTTCTCTTTTCCCACCTGCAGTGGAAAAAGCAACTCACATTAGAACTGGAGTTAATGACTCTGAGCTCCTGAGACTTAGGCCTGTGCACAAACTTTTCCTCTTGGTCCCGCTCCCCATCTTCAGAGAAGAATTCCTTCCAAGGCAATTCCCGAAGACGTTTGTCCACAGATATGATATGGCCCTCAGTTGTAAACATGTATCTGGTTCCAGATTTGTGTACTGGATTCTCTTCATCAAACAGCTAAAGACAGAAAAAAAGAAGCAATAAAAAACCATATTGGCTGGTAGAGTGGCACGTAAATGTAATCCCAGCCTAGGGAGGCAGAGATAGGCCAATCTTTATGAGTTTGAGGCTAGCTTTGTCTACATAGTGAGTTCTAGGCTAGCCATAGCACAAAGAGAGAAGGGAGAGGAGGGAGGAGGGGGAGGGAGGGAGGGAGGGAGGGAGGGAGGGAGAGAGAGGAGAGGAGAGGAGAGGAGAAGAGAAGAGAAGAGAAGAGAAGAGAAGAGAAGAGAAGAGAAGAGAAGAGAAGAGAAGAGAAGAGAAGAAAAGAGAAGAGAAAGCTAGGAAGGATGAAGGGTAGGGAGAGGGAAAGGGAGGCCTAGGGAGGGCATATGGCTCTGGTAAGTCCTTACAGAGCAAATGCAGCCCCTGGGGTCAATCCCTAAGACCAACTTTAACAACAAGCCTACAACTGGTAACTGGAGAACTTTTTGAACTAACTCACAGCAAAGGGTTCTGAGCTGCTAGGGAACAAAACCAGATAAAAAGGCATCAGTTAAAAGTCCCGATTTCCAGCCCAGAGTAGCAATGCTCTACTTTTGTTTAAATTTGCATACTTGAATGAACCCTGGCCCTCACTCCTCCAGAACCAGAGAATCAGAAACCCCAGGTCCAGGATCAGGCAGTCTATAAGTACTCCCCAGAAAGTTTTCAAACCTCCTGCTAGAGTCCTCACACCTAACCCTAGAACTAACTGCCCTCCACCTCGTATACCCCGGGCCATAAACAGATGCTAGAGGGGAAGACCCTATCACCCTACCCACAACTTGACTTCACACAGGATCAGCACAGGCATTTGTCAAAATTCAATTCTCCAGCCCAATTCTCTTCAAAGGTTTGGACTCAATGTAAAGGAAGTCTTAACAAGGGCTCTAGCTAGGGTCATTGCTACCTAGCTAGTCCCAGGCCTGGGAACCAGTGAACTAAAGGATACAACCTATCCTTACTGCTGCTGCCCTTGAGTCAACCCTCTGTGCCTGCAAAGTGTTGCTTGTATGTAGCCATGATAGAAGAGAGCCTACACACATGAGCATACAGGCACTACACATGCTTGTGACAGAATCCAGAAACTGAAACAGTCCTGGACATGACTCAAGCCTCAGTTCTGCCATTCGGTCACCCCAAGACCACGGCAAGTTGGCTGACCTCTCAATGTAAGCTGTAGTTCCCAAAAGGATACAATGAAAAATAACTATATAATCCATGGTCTCTGCTAGGTCCAGACATTCTCCCCCCCACCCCCACCCCGGAGGACAAGGAGACTCTGCTGTACCTCTGAGCCAGCACCACATGCCAAGAGCCATAAACACCACTCTCATATTGGAAGTGTAGCTCATTAGTAAAACACCTGCCTGGCTTGCACAAGGCTCTAAGCTCAACACTGCTTTCCTCCGCACAGAGTCTACAGAATACCAGCAAAGCTGATTTTCTCTCCATTCTTACCAGCACTTCCCACAACTCCTAACCATGAGCTCATTTCTGTTTACATGACAAATAACTTCTCCAGGAGGTTAACAACCATGAAAGACAGCAATATCCTTTTGTCCTGACCAGGCCTGTAACTCCCAGAAAGTACAACATCCAGTACAATGGAGACAAGTGACTAGTAAATATTTCTTGTACAGAAGACTGCACAAATGTTTGCTCTCTGAAGCACTAAATACCTCTGGTTAATCTTGCAACACACATACCAGATATAAGTATTTGCAAGTCTCACTGAGGAAGAAGCTCTCCATCCGGTCTTCTTTAGACTTGTCTATGACGTGATGCAGCGTGGCATATCCACATCTACAAAACAAGGGTCCAGTTAGCCTGCTGTGGGCTCCTTCCCCTGCACTCATTGCCTGTCAGAATATTCTCTTACAAGGAGAATCAGCCTACTTCTCTAACACCTCACAAAAAATAGCTTTGCTGGGTCAAAGAGTAGTTCCTGGCTTTTGTTTTAACATGAATTGTTTGCAAATTTACTTAAGAGCATTCTTGGATAGCTTCTTCTCAGGTTAGCTCCAAGCTTGAGGTGAGGACTGTGTCGTGAAACACAGCATCATGAAAATGACTGGCAATAAATTTAGAAGGACTGACTTAGCTATCCACTTATTTGTGGAACTGCATTAGTATTAGCATAGCCTAAAACAGTATTTTCTATCACACATTTCTGAGGTACATACAAAAAAGCAGGCCACAAAATCAAAACAGAGGAATGTTTTTATAGATCTCACACACACACATACACACACACACACAAGACATATGATGAATATAACAAATATATTGAGAAGATTCTAGCATGGGCACTTCAGTGTTTACCATGGTGATCTCTAGGTATAATCATAAGAATATCTCACTCTCGATATCGTGTATGCTGCTTACGTGCTTTAATGAATTACTGGCATAAAAAACTTCTCAAAAAGAACACTGTTTGTTGAAATCTACAGAAAGGAGGGTGGCATAAAAAATAAATTTCCGGGGTTGGGGATTTAGCTCAGTGGTAAAGCGCTTGCCTATGAAGCGCAAGGCCCTGGGTTCGGTCCCCAGCTCCGGAAAAAAAGAACGGAAAAAAAAAATAAATAAAAAAATAAATTTCCACAGTAATGAAGAAATTCTACTACATCAAAAGGTAAACCATTTCTCTAGCAAACTGACATTTAGAATGTGTACTACACATTTGAAATACAGATAATATTTCCTGGCTGAAGAGGTGACTGAGTCCCTTGCCATCAAACCTGATGTCCTGAGTTCACTCCCCAGGGTCCACACAGTGTGGGGAGAGAGAAGATTCCTGCAGCTTATTTCAGACCTCCACGCACAAACCCCCTTTTCACATACACACATGCATGCACACACAATAAATAAACATAATTTAAAAAATCATAACTAAGGGACCAGGGATGACTCAGCACAAAAGCATTCAGTGTTCTTACTAAGGAGCTCATTCTGGTTCCCAGAATCCACAATGGGCAGTTCACAACCAAGTATAAATCCCACACAGACACACACTCACAGATAAATATTAAAAAACAAACAAACAAAAGAAACGGCTTAGTGGTAAGAGCGCTGGCTGCTCTTCCAGAGGACTCAGGTTCATTCCTAGCACTCGTGTGGCAGCTCACAAGCCTAATAACCCAGTTACAAGGGATCCGATGTCCTCTTCGGGTCTCCAGAACACCAGGTACATATGGTGCACAAACATGCATGCAAATGAAACATTCATACGCATAAAATACATAAATAAATTTAAATTTTTAATTTAAAATCTTAAAATATTTCTCCAGAATAACTCTCAGTCAATCACAAGCATCCAAACAATAAAATAAAGGAACTTAGTAAACTGACTTGACTTTTGTGTATTTTTCGAGACTCTGCAGAATGTCCATTCCTACATGGAGGTAGAAGGGATTCTTGGTTGCCTAGACAGAACATAAGAGAATGTTACAGGAGAAGGGCCTGGAAGAGGTACACACCATCAGAGCACACTGTGGGGCCTGCAGCGGCTCTCTGAGGGCCGGAGTCCAAGCTCACTTCATGTGATGATGGTGTTCTCCCAGCAGCACCTGTGACACGTTTACTGCATTCACGGTTAGGAACTCTTCGACAGAGCAGAGCACTCTTTTGGCTCTACTGATGCCTAGCATGGTCAGAAAAGAAACAAGGCCCACCCTGTGGGTACCACAGAGATCAGAGAGCAAGTCCAGTTTCTATCTTGCCTCAGAACTCCCTAGAAGCCTTAAGATGCAGAAGTATGTTAGTAAGACTGTCTCATCTAGTTATGGCACTGGGAGGGCAGAGAGGGGACAACTGTCCTTCAGAGGACAGGACTCTAAAGGGAGGCCTGAACACTTTCTTCTAACCCAACCTCAGGTCCTTATTCCTCTGTCACCAGCTCTCTGGTTATTTTAGGGGAGGACGTTCTCTGGAAGATGAGGCTTCCAGCCCAAGCTTCTAACTCAAGCCTACTGCTAACCTATAGCAAGCAAAGGAAACAAGTAGCATTCTGCCTGCCTGAGACTAAGAGCCTGGGATGAGCCCAGACGAGAAACATGTAAGTGACAGATTCCTCTGGATGCTGAGAACACAGTGGGCAAGGATAGATGTTAAACCTACAGGCAGCAGGGCTAAGCTGATGACAAGCCACGTCCCAGACACCATCTGTGACAAGACGGTCACAGAGTGTGTACACAGCTGCACTTTATTCTAGACTCAGAGAAACCACACCTGACATTACCTATCGTCCCCTTTTTCAAGAGTCTCTAAACCTGTGAGATCTCTAAGACATGAGTACTAACATCCGCACATGCACACACACAGACATGCACAAGAAATGGGGGGAGGGAGAAAGAGAGAGACAGAGTAAAGAGAATCTCTTGTGGACTGTGTGGAAGCATCACCTGTCAATAAAATGCTGATGGCTATTAGCAAAGGGCAGGAAATAGAAGGTGGGAGTTCTGATAGGAACCGGAAGAGATAATCAGGCGGGAAGATTCTCCAATTAGTCTGAGTAGATGACTATGAAACTGAGGAGAGGGATCACCGGTCATGTGGCACACATAGAATAAATAGGCTATATAAGTTATGAGCTACTCAAGGAACAAGCCCAAGCTTATGGCCTAGGCATTTATTCATAAATAATTAAGTCCAGAGTTGTTATTTGGGAACTGGGCAAGGGCAGAAAAGGTTTCAGTTACACACACAGGCATGCACGAACTCGCTCTCATGCATGCAACTAGAAGCACTGACGTGTAATTCAGTATAACAGTATAGAATAAACATAAAGCACAGAACCCATCCTACCATCAGAATCTAGAAGGATGAGGATCCTTGCACACTGCACTGCCTAACTCATACCTACTAAGCTCCCCTGAGCCACCTTCGTTTACCTTGATGGGCTTGTGACTGTGCATATGTGTGTAGAGCATGTGAAAGGTTTGTGAATCAGGTTTCATCTGTCACAGAGACATCTCACAGCACCACGTTGTCCTCTTTTAATACAGTAATTACATAAAAATAAATCCCTCTTTTAAAGAAAGACTAAAATATACTTTTCTACAAAGAGAGAGAGAGAGGAAGAAGAAGAAAGTACTTTGTGTCAGTACTGTTTTTGCAGATGAGAAAACTAGAAAAAACTGCCCACCCCCACCTCCCACCTCGCTCCCACAAGAGTTCTTTGGTCAAACAAATCTGGAAAACACTAAAAGAGTCCATCTTCCCTTGAGCATTTAAGATAAGAAAAATAAAGCCCATATTCGCAGACACTTTCTCCACCCTACAGAATCAACAGAAGTGACTCTAGCAAGGCAAAAATAGGCAGAAAGAGAAGAGTCAGTGTGCGACAGTGACCACTGCTCAGCGAGCCGTTACCTGGTAGAGGAGATACGTGGACTCCACTAACTCTGGTCTCAGGGGGTAGAAGAGAACATCAGGGGCCTGCAGTTGCCAGTTATAGCGCTCAGGGAGGGCCCCATAGCGTTTCCATATGGCGTAGTAGAAGGCGTGTAGGCAGATGGCGTCTTCCACATCCCCTATGAGAACCTAGAAAGACAATGCGGCAAATTATCTAAAATTCCAACAGACTTCCAAGTCCAGATTCTGATTTCACACAGGGATCAAGATGTGGTAGTAACCTCCCAAACTCAAAGGAGGCAGAGAATGCTAAGGACAAAAGGAGAGAGGGGGCTTTGCCAATAATTGCTCATTCTTAACAAATCTCTCTCTCTCTCTCTCTCTCTCTCTCTCTCTCTCTCTCTCTCTCTCTCTCTCTCTCCCCCTCCCCCCCCTCTGTGTGTGTGTGTGTGTGTGTGTGTGTGTGTGTGTGTGTGCGTGGGTGTGTGTGTGTGTGTGTGAGTGTGAGTGTGTGTGTGTGTGAGTGTGTGTGTGTGAGGGTGTGTGTGTGTGGGTGTGGGTGTGTGTGTGGGTGTGTGTGTGTGTGGGTGTGTGTGTGTGGGTGTGTGTGTGTGTGTGTGTGTGTGTGTGTGGGTCTGTGTGTGTGTGTGTGTGTGTGGCTGGCATATGTACATGTTTACATTTGCTCATGCTTAGACTTGGAGTTTGAAGCAGGAGGCTGTCCCTCTCCACCTTACTCCCTGGAGTTAGACTAGCAGCAGTAGCCTAACTTCTCCTCTCTGTGCCCTGCCCGCCCCTCTTCCCCAACCCTGAAGTGACAGGTCAGTGCTGCAGATTTGAACTCACGTGTGCAGGTTCATACGGCCACACTGTGAGGCGTCTCCCCAGCCCTCCTCAACACATCCTTGCAAAATACCTGCAGCCCCGGGAAGAAAGCCTGCAGAGAGTCAATCCAGGTGTTCATGAGCTGCCCGCTGAACATGTTCACGTTGACGTAGAGCGGTGGGTCTCCTTCTCCTTCATTGCAGGCTTCCCGGCTGTGGGTCCGAAGAGCACAGACAAGGGTGAAAGGGAAGCTCACTCTGTCCCTCTTAGCGGTCTACCTCCCTGTGTTCCACTGAAGCAAAATCAATGCTAATTTTTTCCCAGCTCCTTGCTTAAGTCTTTGGCAGTAAGACTGCCTGTAGGAGTCCACACAAGAACCTAGTTTTAAACATATCCTTTATGGAGCATCAAAGCTTCATTACATTTACAGAAAGCACTTTGACATTTGGGCCTCCGAACACTGCCATGTAACAGAACTGGTCTGTGCTGGCCTTGACCCAAGCAGGGGCACGTGTTTTACTGTTTAGTCTCTGGTACACAAAGAACACAGTACTGTAGAAAAAAGGGGGGAGGGCAGGTCTGTGGAGATGCATCAAGGAGGAACCCTGAGAGCTTATACTCAATTTAGTTCGGTATTTTGTAAAGCTAAAATGAGCTAGGCACAGTAGTGAATGCCTGTAATCACCACACTCGGGAGTGAGGCAGGGGGATAGCAAGTCTCAGAAAGTAAAGAGCACACTTCAGCAAAAGTAGCAAAACTGCAACGCCACAGAGAAATTAGCAGAGTCGTTACATAGCGATGACATTCAAAATCACGGCAATCCACACTTGCAGTTTCTGGGGGTTGTCTGAGCTCACAAGCAAAAGAGCGGTAGCAACAGTCACTCTGCGGTGCCTCACAGTAAGGAAGAGAACACAAAGAGAGCCAAGTGGCAGGCAGCTCTAGCCAAAGCCTTACACAGTGGTTTTGCAAGAGTTTAATTTTTGTGTGTGTGCATTTGCAAGTGTACTCAAGTACATTCAAGCATGTACATGTGGGTGCCTAGACAGGCCAGAAGAAGGCGTCAGATACCCTGGACCTGGAGATATAGGAGGCTGTTAGCTACCACATACAGGGTTTAGAAAACAAACTTGGGTCCTCTGCAAAAGCGGCCTGTGCTCGTAGCCTCTGAGCCACCCCCCAGATCCCAAATGCTCTCACAAAAATGGTTCCAACCACAGCTGATGAATCAAAAGCTTACAAAACTGGAAGATCAGTAGCTATTACTTGTATTAGCCATTTACTACATACATGTACAGAGAAACGCCCAGGGAAGGAAGCCTGGGCTATGAGTGGATTCTGCAGCTTTGCACAGCTTTTCCATGACACAGTCTCTATGACACTGTAACCATACTGAAAAAAAAAGTAGCAAAGGATACTTCTGAGGCTGCAGAAATGGTTCAAAGGTTAAGAGTACTTCAAAGGAGATCCTAGCCTAAAGCCAATGAGTCACCAGTTCCCACATCCCTGTCCCTTAGGAAGTGTGAGATATTTTAAGCCACCAGGTCTGGGGATACTGTACTATACAATGACCAACCCCAAAGGGCTACCAATCAATCAAGAGAGATGGTAAGTAAGGACACAAAGAAACCATAGCTGTTTATATCACGTGAAATGGAGGAGGCATGATAGCTCGGCCCTATAACCCCACCCAACCCCCTCCAGCCCCCGTGCACGAGAGGTGCTGCAGAAGTGCACCAGCTGCAGGCCTGCCTGGCTAAAGAGCAAGGCCTTTGCCGGATGTGGTCCCAGCACTTGGGAAGCAGACCCACGGGAACTGCTGCAGATCTGAGTCCAAATGAAGAACACCAGGCCAGACAGGGCTCTCCGGTGACACGCCACCCCCGGCATTTTTAAACTGAAAGAAGACATTTGGCAAGGAAGGTAACAGAGTGGAGATGCTTGCCACTGAGCCTGAACAACCAGACTCCGTTCCTGGGCTAACGCAGTAGGAAAGAACCAACTCCTGCATGCTGTCCCTCTGACCTCCACACGGGTGCCATGGCAAAAACCCCTCTCCAAAACCAATAAAGCCATCATCGTCATCATCACCACCACCATAAATGTTTAAAATTAAAGCAGAGCTGGGCAGGAACGTTTCTGAACACTGTACGGCACAGAGAGACAGAGGTCAGGGACACACACCCTCTTCGCAGGTAGCTCTGGATGCTCTGATAAGCTGCATTAAACATCTCTAGATCTTCTTTTTCTCCAAAAAGAATGTAAGATTTCAAGAGGTATTCATAGAAGGAATCCAGCCCAGCACCCAAGCCACTCTGCTTTCCAACCCAATGGCCTGTCTGGATGTTCACAACATTGCCTGTGGAAACAAACAAACAAACAAGGCTTAGGTCTCAACCACAGCACAAGGACCAGGGGGACGGCCCTCCTACTTCTGCTTCTCAGCATCCATATCCCTGCCAGGTATGAGGATGGGGACTTAAGTCTGACTTTTTTGATCTGTCCTATCAATAACTTGGAAAAGGGAAAATCCTTTTATAGCACTCAAGTATGTGTGCATGTGCACACACAAGTAGGATTCGGCCACAGATGAAAAATAAGTAAATGGCTCAACATTTTGCTTTCCCACAGTGGTAATGCATTTCCAAACCCAAAAGAGTGTTCACCCTTCTCCCCATATTCCCATTCCTTGTGACTGTCCTGAAAATAACACTCACAAAAGCAAAGGCCGGCACTGGGGATGCAGGTCAGAGGTGGAGGGGCTGAGGTGAGCACTGGGGATGCAGGTCAGAGGTGGAGGGGCTGAGGTCAGCACTGGGGATGCAGGTCAGAGGTGGAGGGGCTGAGGTCAGCACTGGGGATGCAGGTCAGAGGTGGAGGGGCTGAGGTCAGCACTGGGGATGCAGGTCAGAGGTGGAGGGGCTGAGGTCAGCACTGGGGATGTAGGTCAGAGGTGGAGGGGCTGAGGTGAGCACTGGGGATGCAGGTCAGAGGTGGAGGGGCTGAGGTGAGCACTGGGGATGCAGGTCAGAGGTGGAGGGGCTGAGGTCAGCACTGGGGATGCAGGTCAGAGGTGGAGGGGCTGAGGTGAGCACTGGGGATGCAGGTCAGAGGTGGAGGGGCTGAGGTCAGCACTGGGGATGCAGGTCAGAGGTGGAGGGGCTGAGGTCAGCACTGGGGATGTAGGTCAGAGGTGGAGGGGCTGAGGTCAGCACTGGGGATGCAGGTCAGAGGTGGAGGGGCTGAGGTCAGCACTGGGGATGTAGGTCAGAGGTGGAGGGGCTGAGGTGAGCACTGGGGATGCAGGTCAGAGGTGGAGGGGCTGAGGTGAGCACTGGGGATGCAGGTCAGAGGTGGAGGGGCTGAGGTCAGCACTGGGGATGCAGGTCAGAGGTGGAGGGGCTGAGGTGAGCACTGGGGATGCAGGTCAGAGGTGGAGGGGCTGAGTTCAGCACTGGGGATGCAGGTCAGAGGTGGAGGGCTGAGGTCAGCACTGGGGATGTAGGTCAGAGGTGGAGGGGCTGAGGTGAGCACTGGGGATGCAGGTCAGAGGTGGAGGGGCTGAGGTCAGCACTGGGGATGCAGGTCAGAGGTGGAGGGGCTGAGGTGAGCACTGGGGATGCAGGTCAGAGGTGGAGGGGCTGAGGTGAGCACTGGGGATGCAGGTCAGAGGTGGAGGGGCTGAGGTCAGCACTGGGGATGCAGGTCAGAGGTGGAGGGGCTGAGGTCAGCACTGGGGATGTAGGTCAGAGGTGGAGGGGCTGAGGTGAGCACTGGGGATGCAGGTCAGAGGTGGAGGGGCTGAGGTCAGCACTGGGGATGTAGGTCAGAGGTGGAGGGGCTGAGGTGAGCACTGGGGATGCAGGTCAGAGGTGGAGGGGCTGCCTAACAGGCAAGGACCTGAGTTCCAACACCACAAAGCATAGTCGGGTGTGGCAGTCCACGGGTGTCAGCGCTGAGCAGGTTAAGGTTATTTGGGGCTGCATAGAAAGCGGAAGCCAGAAGCTACATAGCAAGACTTTTATGGGGGAAAATGTCCAGCTTTGGAAATCCGTAACTATGAAAGCAAGGCAACAACCTGGAAACACTAGACTGATCTGCCTCATGCACCCAGCACAGAAACTGATTCTATTAGCAGTGGGTAATACCGAAAGTCACAGGTGAACTCATCAAAGACTGAGAGGGCCGACTGAAAGCTAAGTGGTCCACCATGTAGAGACGAGGTCTCACTATGCAGCCCAGGCTAGCCTCAGACTCACCCTAATTCGGCCTCACCTCCAGAGTGTTACATTTACAGGCGTATGCCACCACATTCAGACTAAGTGACTTTATTTCTACTGTTGCTAATCGTTGTATAAAGTTTGTAGATAAATTTCAGAAGACAAACTACTTTTCCAAACCTTTTATAAATAACCCAATATGGTCCCCAAACAACCAAGTTATTTCCACATGCCAAAAAGAAAATATGTCCCAGCAAGACAATTTTATGATGTTAAAAACCCACTTTAAAACACTGTGAGTGAGCAAAACATGGGTGGTTACTAAAGATGAACGCCATGATGAATACACGAGTGTATTATTTATTATATCTACTACTAATGCTTAAAACTTACCCAGAATGAGTTTTAAACATCTTGACTAAATATTCAATGGGGAAAATCTAATATATGTTTCATCTAGGCTTGCACTGGAGTTTCTTCCTTTTTTTTTAGGAGGAAGCCTTTCCACCGGAAATGCTAAGTTCCTGTATTTTTAGAACGTTATATTGGAAGCAATAAAGTCTGCCCCTGAGACAGTTCTTTTTATGCCACTTCTATTAACAATAATTTCCAATGGAATATACCAAGGGATCCAAACGGAAGGGGCTCTTAACAGCTGGACTATTATTACCTTCCATCAAACCCTGAAGCTTCACACTAAGCAAAAGGCCGTGTGAAGAAACTGAACCCATTATGGCTGCTGTTGGAGTTAACAATTTTCAGATCCAGCGGTACAGGGAGGACGAGGTACTGTGGAGGGTTAGAAGGAAGGAGGACAGGGGACCAAAGGCTGTGCGGACCAACTGATGGCAGAGAGTGAATCCTACCTAATAATCCTGTATCGTTGCTCCGAAGGTTCCAGAGGGCTTTCACAGCTCGTCTGGCAACCCACTCAAAAGTGGAATCCCCCAGCAGTCGGCTCAGAATCCCAAATTCCACCAGGAGAGAACCAGCCCCTGCTGTGCAGGTCTCATTATTGCTGTCAGGAGGGACACCCGTCTTCAGATTCACCTGCAGCGGGAAGAATCGAAAGCTGTGTGGAAGGCGTAAGGCTGTTAAACCACTACCTGAGCACTCGGGAGGCCAAGGCAGAAGCGTCAGAAATTGGAGGTCATCCGGCTACAGAGCAAGTTCAAGGCCAGTCAGCTCATAGCAAGATCTCAAAAAAAAGAAAAAAAATTGTAGCAAAACTTAAAACTTCACAGTGCTGAAAAGTCACACCATGAGTATGACACTCCGCTAATGGACCCAGGCTCACTGCGACTCAGTCACCACTCGTCATATTACATTCAACCAACAGTAAGAACAGAGTCTATCATCTTATTATGACGTTGTTCACTAAACCATCTCTTTCTGCCAAGTGTCCTTCAAGATCACAGAAGCACCAAGTTCAGGGGTGTTCTGAGTAAAAATGTCCCACAAAGGCTCATGTATTTGGAGAGAACAGTGCGGCTGCTGAATAGCTAGTGTGTCTGTTGCCTGAGGTTAGGGAGCCTCCAGGACATACAACCTTGCTGGGGGAAGTGCATCACTGGGAGCGAGTGGGCGGGCTTTGAGCAGTTAGAGTCTCATTCTACTTCCTGTTGATTCTTCCTGCTTCCTGTGTGAAATAAGATCAGCCAGCTTCCTGCTCGTGCTGCCTGCAGCATTCCTTGCCTGACACTGAGGACTCTCCCTCCAGAGCCATGAGCACTCTTCTGTTAGGTCGCTCTGGGTCCTGGTTTCATCACAGCATCAGGAGTGACTAACAGGAGGTCACACTTAGTAACCTGTAGCTATAAATGGCTTCTAAACTTGAAGGAGTGTCTAAAGCACTCCTTCTCAGCAAACACTAACAACTGTTGGACGGGAAAGGAGCAGAAGCTGAGCCACAGGATGACAGCCAGTTTCGTCATGGAGGTCCTGTGGTCTGGCATTTCTCCCTGCTTACAGAGAAGGCTGACACGATTCCCAAAGGAGTTATTTGGCTTGCTAAATCAGATGCCACAAATATACAATCTCACTCCAGCATCTAATTGGCTGGTTCTGCAGGCTTCACTTACAGGCATGCGAAGCATTTAAATGAACATTCACTGAGCTCTTCCAATACATGAAGGTCTTTGGGAAATATATCCAAGTCAGACAGAAATGAAGAAACATTCTCTATACTGTCTCATAAGAGAAAATGCAAACCACACATGGTTCTTCAAGGTGAAAGGCTAACTGCTCTATTACCGTACGTTTAGCACACAGAAGGTATTCAGTAAATGCTCAAAGTTTTAAAAATTGATATTATGGGGCTGGAGAGATGGCTCAGCAGTTAAGAGCACTGGCTGTTCTTCCAGAGGTCCTGAGTTCAATTCCCACCACCCACATGGCAGCTCACACAGTCTGTAACTCAATTACCTCGCACAGACATTCAAGCACAACACCAAATGCAGATTTCTAAAAGATGACATTATGTTTAAGACCAAATCTTCTCCAAGGACACTGCTTGGTTCTTATAACCAG
Source organism: Rattus rattus (assembly GCF_011064425.1). Classification (NCBI taxonomy): domain Eukaryota; kingdom Metazoa; phylum Chordata; class Mammalia; order Rodentia; family Muridae; genus Rattus; species Rattus rattus. Next base: position 37,952,424 of record NC_046159.1, read on the forward strand.
GCCCATCTCTTTTATAGGAGTCTTAATTCAAGAACACAGTGAACTGTGAACCACAAAGGAACAAGGCGGCCAGGTCTGGTAACTCATGCCTGCAATGCTAACACCTGGAGGCAAGAAAACCACAAGTTCAAGGCCAGCCTGAGCTACAAGGCACAAGGCCATTTCTCAAAAACCAGCAAAACAACGGAACAAACCAGTCACTTACCCGAGGATAGGGGATCCCTGTCTTGGTGTTTTCAAAAGCTGGAAGAAGCCGCACAGCCAGGTCATGGGCCATGTACAATAATTCGTTATCATAATCCTCAATTGTCATGTCACCAAAGGGCTGTTTGGAGTCAGTTATTATTCTATGAGCAGAAAGGAGGCTTCCCAGAACCCTAATAGCAAGAAAATAAAAATGATGATGATGATGATGGTGGTGGTGGTGGTGATGATGATGATGATGATAGTACAGAATCCAGTTTACAAAGACAAAAGATGACTCTACTTTTCAGGACCCAAGCTGCCTGGAGCAGCAGGACCTGATTCAGATTCCTATATAGGAATCCTATAGTCCTCTCTGGCTCTAAGTAACCGATCTTCAGATCACTGCATTGCTGACAAAAAGGGGAATCATCTATTCAAGACAACTGAGGATTCTGCCTAAAGCACGAATTTCTTGATCGTAGGGCATTAAGAAAAGGAACCATGACTCTTCTGCAGGTCTGACTGTCTACCGGGAGACTGAAGAACCACGCCCATGTGTGGTGAGACAATCTGAGAAGGGAAATGAAAAAGCGGGAGATCCTGAGAAACAGAAGGCTTCCCTCTGATTTATGGCCTTGTAGATACATAAATGTCCCATCGAAACTGTCTAAAAAGGACTGCAAGATTTTTCAGACAAATGATTTCTTCTCCTTGTTTTAGAATAAATAATTTCATAACTTCAATTTCAAGGTTCAAATCTGGATCTGGATTGTTGCGTAGCAATATAATTTTATTTAAACATTAAAAGGGTCAACTTTTCACCCTAGAGAAACCCAGGCACAAAACTAGGTATAGGCCGAGTCCACCATATTTAGCAAAGAGTGGGTGATAAGTGAAAACCATACAAGAGGAAAAGACATCAAAAGAGCAAGCAGTGTTTCTTGTGAGTGGAGAGATGCAGACTCCATTAAGAACATGAGTGAGGGCTGTGGAGACAGTGAACGAGGAAATCAGAAAGGACATGAACGGAGTCAGTGGAAGTGCATCTGAGGGGCACCCTCCTTTATGGAGCCTATAATGAGTGTTTCTGTGCAGTTCAAACCGCGATGACAGGCGCACATCAAAACTACAAGTTTCCATAGATACCAAACTACAATGAGCATAAATAACAGACGTGGAGTCCATACATGCAGACCCTGGAAGAAATAACCCTCGGGAATCACACGCACCCCTCACCCACACACCAGAAGTCTCCAACCCATTTCCTGTGCTACGTTACCTTATCGTGGCCTCAAAGACTTGGACGGTGGAATCTTTGTCAAATGAAACGGTGTTGATCACTAACTTGACTGCTTTCTGGAACTCGGATGAATTTCCCATTATCTTTAAACAGAGGAACACAAAACATTAGAGCAGCTTGAAACTGGCACTGAAATGGCAGCCGCCGCTGCACCTGTGTGTCTGTACTGCCTACGGCTTTGCCACAGTGGGAATGGAGGCCACAAGTCACTTCTCACATTCTACTCCAGGACAGACAGCAAGCCTGTCTCTTACACTCCCTCAAGGGTCCAAGCTCCAAGTGGCACAACTGTGTGAACAACACAGAACCAGCCCCTGGGGTGTCCGGTCTCCCACTCCCTTCTCCCCCAAGCTCTGCCCTGACCTTCATTTACAAGGCAGTTTCTAAAACGTCATGGAATGGGAGAAAATAAGCCAGAAAATTAAAATGTGACTCTATCTCTGCTTTGTAAATAAATCCAAGACATCTGAAAAACTAATCAACCGTGCTTTCCATCCAGATGTGTGAGGGTTTTGAGAAACGGTACTACCAAAACAGCATGAAACTGGGAAATGGTTCGGTGGGTAGAAGCACTTGCCACGCAAGCCTGACCTATGACCTGAGCGCAGATCCCTGAACCCATGTAAAAAGACAGCAGTTTGCCCTCTGATCTCCACACAAATGTTGTGGCACATGCTTGCCCTCACACGTATACACATGTACTGTAAACATGTATACACATGTACTGAAAAATAAATATTTAATGTATAAAATCGAAATATGTTCTACATCCAATTTAAAATTAAGGTTACTATGTGACATGCGTAGATACAATACCCCAGTGTCCTACTCCCTTCTTAAAGGGCAAAACCGTCACAAAATACTACAGTTTAACCTACATGGAAATAATTTGATTTCACCCATATTTTTCCCTATGCTCATAAACATAGACACCAATAAACAAGTGGAGAAATAGATAATAACATCAAGGAGAAATGATTCTTCAAACACTCCTTCTTTGGGGTGTGCCTTATCTCTTACAATACTGATCAATATGTGTTTCTCAAATCATATTATTTGCTAGGGTGTAGAGCAGACACAGGCTTTCTGTTCTCAGTTTTCCTTTTTAAAAGATCATGCAATCTTGTTCCAATTGTATGCAATGGTCTGGAGACTCTTTTCCCCTGGGTGTTCGTGCAGCTTATCTGCAAACATCTGTTGAAAATGCTAACAAAAGAGAAGAACTTCAACTTAAGGACCTCATGAGAAGTGAGCCAACACACTAACATGTTCAAGACCAGCTACTCTACTCTGAAAAACCACAGAAATAGGTCTGTTTCCTCACAGATGTTCTCCAAGAACAGTATTTGGTGCACCTGCACATATGATCTCAGAACAAAATGGGGAAGGTGATGAAATCTAGGCACACCAAATTATACACCATTAGACAGCCAGTGAGCACAAAGTAACCAGGGCACAGAATTGCATGGGCCTGAGAAAGACTGACTGGACAGAGGAGGAACTTCTCAGAGCCTTGAAAATGCTGACATTCAGCTCTATCCCTAATTCCAGCACTCCGGAGGCTGAGGCATAAAGATGGTCACCAGTTGGAGACTCTGACTAAAAGAACAAAATACTTGCCTCATGTGTGCAAAGTCCTGGGATTAATTTCCAAGTCCACCAACATAAACAAACAAGCACATCATTTGCAAGGCTGAGGCAAGAAGATTACTCCAAGTTTAAGGCCTTCCTGAACCTTACTGTTGAGACCCTGTCTCAAAAATTAAATAAACAGGGCCAGGAAGATGGCTCCTGATACCAAGTCTGACAACTTGAGTTTGATCTCTGGAACCCAAATGGTAGGAGAGAACTGAGTCCTACAAGCTCCAAGCTGTCCCATAACCTCCACTGACATGCTGTATCATGAGCACACACACAAGCACTAAATAAATGCTCTTAATTTGTTTAAATTAAATAACTTCTTTACCTCAACGCAAAAATTAAATAAATAAAATGCTGTTGTATGATGTGGATCTCTAAAAGTCAGAATTCCTCTGGTTTGCTTAAGAACTTTACTATTCAAGGGGTGCACCCTTAGAATAGATATTGGACAAAATTGGATTATAAATATTCACTTAAACAAAAATCTCCACTCCTACTAAGTAGCACTTCCTGTCAAATGTGGAGGAGTACAACAAACAGTAATGACGGCATCTCTGTCCTTAGCAAGCAACGGGTAGAGAGACAAGATGGGATGAACAGGAGTGCTCGCGAGGGTGAGCTTTCTGAAGCTGCACACACACCTTCTGACTCTCCTTTTCCAACAGCGGCTGAGTCAGCCTCTCGCAGCTCCAGCGAGGTAGCACTAATCACACTGCACTTACTTGTCTGGGCACATTCTGAGAAGGGATGATGGAGACTTAATGGAGCAGCAATCACTTCAGAAGGAAATACTGGGAGACTAAAAGTTCTCTGTGACTAGAGCCTAGAAAGAAACCCAGCAGCCCTGGCCCCGTCCTCTTTCTGCTATCCATAAAATGAAGGTAGACAACATCACCTCCAGCTCTCTCCGCGTCCTGCAACTCTACTACCAGCAAAACACGAGACAGTCACGGTGTGAACTTAGCTCCCTTAACGAATTCCAACTCCTACCTGACAGCTTTAGACACGTCTTGGTGACATTTAAAGGACTCAGATAAATTACTGAATACAGGACTTGATGCAGGATTTAATAGCTTTCTAATAGTAAAGATGACTCAGAGAGAACAGGCAAGAGTTTGTAAAGTTACTAAGGAGATTGCAGAACACTGGCAATGTCCCCTGGAAAGCATGCTCTGTGGTGCTATGCCATGAAGCACTGAACAGCCTGACACGTCCAGTACACTGAGCGCCTTCAGAACATGCCTTGCCTTTATGTTTCAAGGTCTCCAGCTTCCAAGGATCAATGCGGGATGCCAAGGGATGAGAGGTGTAAAAGCGGGATGCAGCTGGGTAGACCTTATCTGTCATAAACAACGGCCAACACCAAGAAGCAGGAAATACCTGGTGTCCACAGAGAGGGCTGCATGCACGGGAAGGCACCCTGCACAGACACCCCTGAGGAGCAGGAACTAGAAGCCTTTTAGGATAGCTTTTGCTCTTGAAGCCCTGTGTTACAAGTTAAAAAGAAGAATAGTAGGTCCCTAAAAAGGGGCTAACAGAATATAACCCTTCAGAATGAACCCTTAGGAGAGCGCCTTCCAGCTAAGGCCATTTAAAAAGAGAGAGCAGTTAGGAGAGACAGGGTCCCAAAAGGAGAGACTGGACTCATAGTTCCAGAAAACAAATAGAAGTTCTGATTCTTAAAGGCTCTTAGGGTTTGGGGCAGGCTTCATACTTGATAGTTTAGCTTAGTCTGATCTATGTACCAAGGGCACAGAGATGGGCACTTAGGAGGAGCATAAACTTATCTTATAGCTAGCTACAATGAGGAGAAGCCACCGAGAGGCACAGTATCCTTTTTTTTTTTTTTTTTTTTTTTCTTTTTTTTTCGGAGCTGGGGACCGAACCCAGGACCTTGCGCTTCCTAGGCAAGCGCTCTACCACTAAGCTAAATCCCCAACCCCCACAGTATCCTTTTTATATGAGCTCTGTCCCAGAGGGAAAAGATGACTGGAGAGTGTGACCTGGTTTCTGGGAGAAAGACATAGAGGCTAGAAGGCGCGCGCGCACACACACACACACACACACACACACACACACACACACACACACACACACACACACACACAGTAGTTTGAATGAGACATCCCTCATAGGCTCGAGTATTGGAACACTTGGTCCCCAGTAGCTGGTGCTGTTTGGAGGAAAATATGAATGATCATCCAGCTTCCTGATCCAGCCACCATGCCATGCTTTTCCCACCACTGAGGCCTACCCTGCAGAACCGTTAAGCCTAAAGAAACTCTCTCCTTCAACTGGCTCTTCACCCTGGTGTTTCAGCACAACAACAGGAAAGTAGTTAATGCAGCCTGTGACCTGATTGTTCAGCCTTCCAGGATATATAAGGTTTCACTGTTTGTCATAGTTTAAGCAGTGAAGAAATATCAGGGCATCTGACAGGATCCCTCCTTCAAGTCAATAACTAGGATGGCAAGGGGAAAGAAACGCTTTTTAAAATCTGGGCATGCATTTCTTCTCTACCTTTAAAGGAGAGCCACATGTCCCCTCACTTAACCCTCCATGCTCTCCTGCCTTCCCATAAAGGTCATTAAAATAAATAACACTCATCAAAGCCTTCCGAGTACAGCATTTCCTGGAATTCCCACTCCTTGGGGAAATGAAGAAATACAGTAGGCCCCCAAACACTTTACCTTAATTATCTTAATTAAGGAAGAAAAGGCTGAACACTTACTGCAAGTGTATCCAAGGCATCAACCAGGGTCAGAGAGTAATTTCCTAGTACATCGTTGATGTTCAGATTTGAACTGAAAAAGAAAGAATTAAAACTAAACAAAAGCATTTTCATTTAAAGTGAAACCAAAAAAAAAACATAAAAGGAAACACTCATGAGAAACTAAAACTGCTAACAGTGCTTTTGATCCAGAAAGTGGCTGTGGGCAGACGGCAGGGTAACGAAGGCCTTCTTTCTCAAGGGCAGCAGTGTCTGTGCTCACAGGATGAGCAGCTGCAGGACAGCAGAGACACGTGTATAAAGCAGCAGTGAGAAAACTCAGGGGGATGCCAGAGATGGCAAGGCCCTCACTCTCTGAGACTGACTGTCAACCATGCGGTTCTTTAACCCTGTCCAACTGCAAAACGCTTCATTTCACAATCTTAGGAACGGAAGGAGGGAGCCCGTCAGATGACCTTGGATTTCTTCATTGCTCAAACTGTGACACAATGAAAACTAACGCATCCGGGAAGGCTGGGCAAACACTGAGAAGGACCTGGTGTAGCTGAGACATTCAGGTCACAACTTCACTGACTGTTACCTGTCCTATTACCTACCACAAAGCCAGAAAATGATTGCAGAGGCTCGAAGGGAAACAAAATGATAGTAAAAGAAGAAATAAGTCAACTACTTGATGATCTCATTTACTAGAGACCAAAGGAAGAAAGCCCTACTTCATCTCCAGCCACGGCCTCACTCACATCTGGCGTCCTCCACCTGCAGGCCACCTGCCGTTGCATCAGCTGAGGGTCCCTGCCCTACTTCCTTCCTATGAACGAGTTTTTAAGGGCAGTGCCCACAGTTCTGGATGGCTTGGCCCTGCATCTCTCTAAAAGACCTCCTGGGGCTCCTAAGATGACTCACTGGGAAATGCCCTTGATGCCAACTCTCAGAACCTGAATTCAATCCCCAGACCCCACACGGTAAAAAGAAAGCACTGACTCACACGTTACCCTTACCTACATACAATTCCTACAGCACACACACACACACACACACACAGAGAGAGAGAGAGAGAGATAGAGAGAGAGAGAGAGAGAGAGAGAGAGAGAGAGAGAGAGCATGAAATGGAACTTAAATGAAGCAGGCATAAACAGCTTCCACAACCAATGTTATCTGAACCTTCCAGTGCTTCTCTTTTGTGTGTGGTGGGCACTTAATGGAGGACAAAGAATGTAAAACAAAAACAAGTGCCCAGAGCGGGTTCTGTAGGAACCACCGCAGCCCAACAGCATCACTGGAAAACTGCACTTGTTAACTTTTACTCGATTCTCTTAAAAAAATGTTTATGATGCCAAAGGTGCTCTCAGGGTGAGCATTATGGATTCAAACAGGTCTCTCAGAGGCAGGGCCAAGCACAAAGGAGTTGCCAAGGGTTGCAGGAAGGTCAAAGCAGACATCCTCACCTTCAAAAGCACTTGGCTGGGTTTAAATATTTAACTATGGGCCTACGTTGCTCAGAAACAGACTGAGTTCCAGACACTCACCTCACCAGAAAATCCCAGGTCACTTAGCGTCCCAACTGATAGGACTGAACGAGAACTCCATTGTCACCTGGCATTACAGCCCTCCCCTGAGCTACACCCTGATCTGTGGTAAGTGGCACACGCTGGAGCTGCCGGGGCCCATGAAGGCACTCGTAATCTTTAGCAACTACGTTCCTTTCCATGTTTACTGTGCTTTCTCTCTCAGTCCACACACAGAAGGGACACAGTGTTCAACTACTGAAGAACTGGGTACACAGCCACTGGTAGAATGCTTGCCTTGCATGTTAAGACACTCAGTCTGAAACCCAGCACTGACCTGGCCCCCACAACAATAAATCCTCAGTAACACTAGCCAGAGTCAGTAGCACTTGGCAACTGTTACCAGAGGAGGTTTTCTTTAAATATATCTGTAATAATTGTGGTAGTTCTACCCAAGCCCCAAAATCCACTTAAAAATCTAGGATGTTCACTAGAGCATTTTGAAATCTTTTCTACCAAATAATCCCAGCACTTAGGAGACTAGGGCAGGAGGGTATCAAGTTCTTCGATTACACAAGTCCACATCTCAGAAAAAAATAATAATAATAACAGATGTTATCAAAATAGGAGGAAGAGAGTAGAGAATGAAGAAAAAAAAACAGATTCGATAGAACAACTGGTCCTGGCCCAGTAGCATAACATTGTCTGTCCTGCTTCTCCTTGTCAGCCCTTGCATCAGATAACACAGCTCTGCTCTCTGGACATACTTATTGTAGTCCTGTCTCCCCCACCAGCTCCTGAGGAAGTCAATCTTTCAGCACAAGGCAAAACTCAAGAGTACAAGGGGGCCCATGTAAGCGGCTGGTCAAATCTCTCAACTCCCTCCTACTTCATTACATCTGAAGGAAAACTCATGGCAATTCGTCCATGGTGACACTTTAAGGTTCTCACTACCTCTGAACAAACAAAAGGGGAAGAAGGAAGGAGGAGGAGGAAAAAGAGGAAGATGAGGAGGAGGAAGAGGAGGGGGAGAGAGGAGGGAAAGAATAAGAGAATGGAGAAGATGAGGAGCACAGTGCCTGCTAGGAACTCTGACTATGTAGCTAATAAAATCAAGCAGACATGTTGGGGGGGGGGGCGGAAGTGCTACATTAACTTGACCTGTAACAGCTGTTTGGAAATTTTATCTGTTCTGTGTGGGCAGAAAGATAGCACAACAAATAGTGCCTGCACACTCAAGGACTTAGTAATCCACAAAGAAGAACGGGACAGGAAGGTAAATATACTCAATTCTCAAACAAAGTCGAAATGAGGGCTCACAGGAAAGGGGTTAAACCAGAAAGGGGTCAGACCAGGAGAATCACCTTCCACAGCCCAAGCAAGACTTGAGCCTGACTCTCTCTGAAAGATTTCTATAAAGGGAATTCTAAAAGAGGTCACACACACCCCTCTGTCTCTGTCTCTGTCTGTATCTCTGTCTCTCTGTCTCTCTGTCTCTCTGTCTCTCTCTCTCTCTCTCTCACACACACACACACACACACACACACACACACACACACGAGTATGAAGGTGTTCACATTCTGGTAAGAGGCCTGAGTAGGAGTCTTAGCGTGCTGCTGTCTCTCTCCATCTTACCCCCTAGGACAGGGTATCTCACAGAACCTGGAACTCAGCAGGTAGCCAGCAAACCCCAGCCATCCTCCCTAGCCTGTTTGGGTTACAAAGGGGTGGCCACACCCAGCTTTTTATGAGCTTGCTAAGGAATTCTAACTCAAGTGTTCACACTTTCATAGTGCCCTCTTACCCACTTACTTTAGCCGCAGCACAAGGCTTTGGGTGTGATATTCTGATGAGGACTGGGGAGGGTTTGTTCTGAAGCAGTTTTCCCAGGGAAACCTATATAACTAGCATTTAGATACATGGCTCTCTTAAGCTAGATGTGCCTGGGAACCAATACTTCATCTGTTCACTTGGTATTTTCTTTTTGTGGGGAGAACATGGTTTGGGGAGTTAGCTGGATCAAGCACGGTCACAGTTGTCATCCATGGGATCACAGAAATATTTAAATTTACTCACAGGTTTGAATTTGGATTCTACAACCCAACAGTAGTTGGGAGCTAGAGACTGGCTGTCCTTATAGGGCACAAGATCCATTTGCTTGTTAACTCAACACAGGGTCCACGTTTATCAAGATAAGCATCAAGAGGATGTGACTAAGGAAACAACACAGCCAGGCATGGCGGCCTGTACCTGTAACCACAGTACTGATAGATACAACCCAGGCTGTTCAGGAGAGGTCACTCTCTGCTACCTATTTAATGAAGACCAGTCTGTACTACATGAGACCCTGCCTTAATGAATATTTGATTTTTTTTTAAATCTGAAAGATATTTTCTGGGCATGGTAAAAATACACTTTGTAATGATTATGGGCAGAGGCAGGAGAGTCCTAAGGTTGAGGGCAACATGGTAGACTCTTTCTCAAAACATTTGTGCTGTTGTTACTTTATTTTTTGGAACACTAGTATTGAACTAAGAGCCGCGTACATAGTAGGCAAGTACTCTACCATTGAAATATATCCCCAGACCTCAAAATAAAGTTTTATTTTGTGTGTGTATATGTGCATGTGTGTCCATGTGTGTGCATGTGTGCACATTTGTGTGAGCATCCACAGGAAGGCTAGATGGTCACCTGGAGGTCCAGTTACAGGTGGTTTTGAGTGCTGAGAACAAAATCAAGTTCTGTGTAAGTGGTGTAAGCACATTTCACCATTGAGCCATTTCTCCTCCAGCCCACGAAGTCTAATTTTGAAAAGGGCCAGAAGATAGCTTACTAACAGATCACTTATCTGGAATGGGCAAGTCCTGGGTTCAACTCTTATTATTAGAAAAAAAAAAAAGTAAGCCTTTTTATTACAGTTTATTTGAGAAATGTATTCAACTTGTTGAGAACCAGAATGACAAAGCACAGCCTTGAGACACTCCTAAAAATACCAAAGCATGGGGTTGGGGATTTAGCTCAGGGGTAGAGCGCTTGCCTAGCAAGCACAAGGCCCTGGGTTCGGTCCCCAGTTCCGGAAAAAAAAAAAAAAAATACCAAAGCATGAGAGAACTCTACTGCAGAGAGCAGATATAAAAAAGAAAAAGGAAAAAAGAAGTTAAACTTTCTATTCCTTGATTTGGCCAGTATGAGAGCCTGCTCAAGGCCACAAAATTGCTCTCTCTCACCATGTCAATACCACAAAGGCTTGCCAATCACTAAGTTAAATGCCATCATTCCCCAATAGTGTTAGCTAGACATCATCCCAGTCCAGACTGGACTTCACCTTAGACAAACTGCCAGCGTATAACCAAGGCAAACCACAGGACTTATCATAGACCTCTAAAAAGGCCTATGCCCCCCAAGATGCCACTGGGATCAACAAATTTAACCCACCACCATCACTTCGACTTTGCTAAAGAGCCCCAGTCCCCACTTCTAAATGCTCTGGAAATTACTTTATGGTTCAATTAAAAAAAAAAAATCATTAAAGCCAGGCCTGTAACTCCAGTTACTCAAGAGTCTGAAGTGAGGTCACAAATTCAAGACCTGCTGAAGTCGCAGTGCATCTAACTCAACGAGACTGTCCAAATAGAGTGAGCTCAGGGGTGGGCCACTAGCACAGCCCGCACAAGGCCCAAGTATAACAGGCACTTAGATGCCGCTTCTGCTGAAAAGCTCCGACTCAACTTCTCATGGGAGCCCACAAAGTAACTAAAAACGGGGTGAAAGCTGGGCATCCGTCTTCCTTTTGCACGTGTTTACTTCCCTTCGGGTCATCCTGCTTTGGTACACGTGAGCATGGGAATCACGCCAGGAGAACCCGTCGACCCTCTCTCGTCCCTATGAGACTGAGAACAATTACCTGTGAGGCAGATCATCTTACAAGACCTGCTCTCTCAGTTAGGCAATGACAACTAGGAACAGATTCACACTGTTCCTAGCTAACAGGTTCAACTCGTATGAAGTGAGCTATTACTATAATGGCTAAGACCACAACTTGACCCAGACTGCTTAGCGCTAAATCTCTTATTCTCTCTGCACCAATCCTGCTTCCTCTAGTTGGTCCTAGGGCTCATGGCGGGTCCCTGAAGCCCAACTCAGAGATAGCAGGACCCCTATGCTTGTACCTCTTCCCAGGAGGTTAATTAAGACTCTTTACTCTGCTTTGTGCCAGTAATTGTCTCTTTAATTGGTCCCTTGGGATGAGAGGCGAAGCCCAGCTTACTAGGGCAGCTAGAGCTTTTAATGCAACACTCCTGGTTACGTTAGAACAATCCTCAACGTGAAAAGAATCCAGAAAGACTAACAGACTGGAAGGAAGGAAGGAAGGAAAGAAGGAAGGAAGGAAGGAAGGAAGGAAGGAAGGAAGGAAGGAAGGAAGGAAGAAAGGAAGGAAGGAATTATGGAAGAACCATCCAACGGCAGAGCAGTTCCTGGACCAGAGAAAAAGAAGAAAAGAGAAAGACAATGAGGTCTAATTGACAGGAACATAACTGATGCTGTGCTTAAGGTTCAGTTGGGAACGTATGAGAAATGCCCTGTAAAATATTTAAGGGAGGTCATCTACAGATTTTCAAACTTTTCTGTATCTCAATGTCAACTGTTAACCTTTGGCTGACTTTTGGTACAAAACAAAAATATCCAAAATAGGCACATACTTAAGTTGCAGGTACATGAAAGAAGAAAGGAGGAAAGGGAGAGAGGGAGGAAGGGAGGGAGGAAGAGGGAGGGGGAGGGGGAGAGAGAGAGAGAGGGAGAGAGGGAGAGAGGGAGAGAGAGAGAACACTGCCATATGGACAGGAACTGGCAGAAAAGATCTGCTAAAAATAACTAGTGGGATTTTTCAGTTTCCCCTCTCAGATTTAATGAAATTTGTTCTCACAAGATAAAGAAAAGGGAGAGAAGAGGAGGGGAAGGAAAAGGAGGGGAGAAGAGAAGAGAAGGGAAGAAAGGGGAAGGCTGGAATTGAAGAAAACACAGCCATAAGTACAGTCTCCCCTGTGTCTCTTAGGAGTGGGACAACTCATTCCCTTCCTATAACCCCCCAAAGGACTGATGTTACTTCACAAAATTGTTTAGTCCCCTCCCTCCAAAGAAACTGGGAGAAAAATACATTTACATAAAGAAAGAGATGGAATTTAGCTCCGCTATAAAGAACTACATGGAGCTATGTGTTCAATTCCCAGCACTGCTCAAAGAAAGCAGGGAGGTTTTGGGTTTGTTTTGTTTTGTTTGTTTTGTTTTTTAACATGTACAAAGGCCGATGTGGTTCATCAGCCTGCTACAACTACAAAAACACCCAGTCCCTCTGTGTGGGGTGCTCCCTCTTACTGGCTCATCAGGCTGCAAATTAAGGCACAAATCTACACATAACCAACCCACTTTTACAGCTCTTCACGCCCTTTTAGAGTATAAGCTAGCTTGTGTGTGGGAGTCACAGAGCGTGTGTAGAGGTCAGAGGACAACTCCAAGAGTCTCTTCAGTTCTTTTTTCTTCTTGCATGTGGGTCCTGGGGAATCAAACTCACGTCTGAGCAAAGTGTCAAGGGCCCTTACTGGCTGAGTCATCTCATCAGCCCATAGCTTTCCTTTTAGAAACTAAGAATCCTCCATAGCTTCCCACCAGGTAAAGAAAACCATACACGACAGATGTCCAAGGGTTTCCATGTAGAATGCCAAGACAATGAACACCCCAACTACACTCCCATCTAAGGAGAGGGAAACATCACAGTCACCAACCAGCCTGACTGGGTCTGTGGCAGTGCACACCCTTCAGGGAGGAGGAACTTGGCTGGGTGTCCTGCTCTCTTGGACTTTGAAGTCCACTAGAGTAACCCCGGAACTCCACCTTCCCATACGTGGCTAGTGGGCTAGGAGGACTGGCTGACCTTCTGACAGCACCATCACCCCACTGGTGTTTACAATGGTACCAAGCACTGACCGTGTCAGTCAACTCTGCGCCTAAGAAATCATCCTTCGAGGATCCAGATGGCAAATCTAGACCAGGCAACTACCACCCCTCCCAACAAGCTCCCCTCAGTCTAGGAAGCGGTCCCTGGGAAGGAGAAACGCTTAACCCCTCATCCCAACCCGGTGTCCAACTCACTGGATGACCCCTTTCTAGGAACCCGCTCCTTAGTGTTCATATTAAAAAGCTTTGGGTGTGGCATTCTGATTAGGAAAGGGGAAGGCTCGTTTTGAAGCTGAGTTTTCCAAGGGAAACCTATATAACTAGCACTTGATGTGTCCATCTGAAGCGAGGGACACTGTGACTGTCCCTTCCGGTCTCTGGGCCTCAGTTTCCCCATCTGCAACAGGAAATGTCAGGGACCAGAACTTTGGAGGGTCAGGGAGAATCAAGAGGATGGCAGTCCACCGGGTAGCGGAGAGGAGGAACCTCAGACTACGACGGACCCTAAAGACCCTGGTGTCCTCTCAAAGACTCGGAGGGGCGGAAGGCAGCGCGCGAGCTACTCACGGGTCTCCGCGGTCAGGCCCCCGGCCGCGGCAGTAGATGGGGTTGAGCTCGTCCTGCGGAAAGGCGTGCGCCATGTAGTTGTCATAGCCGAAGACGAACATGCCCCGCGCCAGGTCGCGCATCTGGGCACGGAGCTGCGGCGGGAAGGCGCCGCTGTAGCGCCGCTCGTACTCGTCCGGGCCGCAGCCACCGCCGCCCAAAGCATAGCCCCAGTGCGCCGGGCCGCACACGCCCGGTCCCGGCCCTGGTCCCGGCGGGGTCTCGAGCCGCCCCTCTGTCCCGCGCCTTGGCCGATGAAGCCAGGACGGGCCTCCGGGAGGACCAACTGGCCCCGAGCCGTCGGGGTCCCTCAAGCGCTGGAAGCCGAAGCTGAGCGGAAACCGCTGGTAGAAGCCCATGCTGGGCCCCAGCCCGAAGACCAACCAGAGCACTGCGTGGAGGCCGAGGCGCAGCAGCACCAGCCCCAGGACGAGCGCTCGCCATTGCATGGTCGCGCGGCCGCCGCGGGCATTATTTTGAAGCGCCGGGCGCGTCCCCAGCCGACGGCCTCCCCGCGCGTCCGCCGGGAGCCCGCTCACTTCCCCTTTAAGGAACTCCCTCGTGACGCACCAGGAACTGATCCATTGTCCCCCGCCCCGCGGACCTGCCCGGCCCGCCTGGCCCCGCGTTCGCCCGCCGGTCGCCCCGGATTGGCCTCGCACGGGCCCGGCCTCGAGGGGCGCGGCCGGGGACTCCCTCCGGCTCTATAGGCCACCCGGACTGCAAGGCCCCGCCCCGCCGCCGGGCCACGCCCCCTGGGCGGTTCCGAGTCTGGTCTAGCTGGCGTGGCGAGCCTAGGTGGCTCCGGCTTTTGGGGAAAGAACTTCCAACCAATAAGAGCGCGGCACGGGAGCTCCTGGAGCCGGACACTGACGCGGCCTCTGACCCACCCTAGCCCGAGTAAATGTTGTTCCTGAACAGAATGTTTCTTGAAGATGGATAGGAGAAAGCCCGTCCAGGTCTGGAGTAGTAAGGGTGAGAAAGTTAAGGGGCAGGGCCTTTAAGCAAAGGAGGTACCTACTAGGAATATCTAGGGAAGGTCTAGATTTCCCCGGTCAAGACTGCATGAAATGTCATCCGGTTTTTGTTGTCTTGATTTTTTTTGTTTGTTTGTTTGTTTGTTTTTGTTTTTAGTGGAATGCCTTACTTTGGAAGAATCATTCATGATACTTCTAAAATACTCCGAGATCACATCCAATCCCCATCAAGGCGAGATTGGAGAGTAACACCAAATCATTTTCATCAAATCTATTTAAACAGCTTTTCCTGACCTTCCCATCATCTCCACAGTGCAAGGCGGCGCAACCTTGGAAATGTAGGGCAGATTTGGGGTTTAATCCCTTTTAAGTCCTAATTCCTATAATTAAGGTTACGGATTTCGTTTTTTAAGGGCTGTGGCTTTCTACACTTGGAGCGCCTGTAAGAGCTTATTTTGTGAGAGACAAAGGCCCAAGCAGTATTGGGGGGGAGGAAGAGAATGAGAGAGAAAAGTGACTGGACTAAGTCGCTGTGGACCAACTCACTCCAGTTCTTAACTGTTTCTGCCTCCCTGGAGCTAACACAAACTGAATATGAACATTAAGATATGCTTTGTTTCCTCCTTAAGCTACTTCTGTGCAAATTTTAGCTTAAGTTTATCTTGCACTCTAGTCAGCTGTCAGCCACTGTGACAGCAACTGTTCTCACATTACGGAAGAGTCCTGATTTTAAAAGATGAGTCTAATAACTAGAGAAAACCAGCCAGCTTATGAAAAATGCTTTCCATGGCACAACAAACAATAAGTGTCAGTAGAACGGGTTTTCGGAACACTATGGCGGTATTCCTATTTTATCTAAATTTTTAAAAAAACTAAAGTGGAGTATCTGTGACTGGCCCTTTAGATTTCTCAGATTGAATGTAGCTGATGAAATTAAGACATCTCTATCTAATCAGAATACCCAGCCTTAAATATGAAAACAAATTCTGAGACAGGATCTCACTATGCAGCCCTAGTTTGCCTCCAGCCTGTAATGCTCCTGTCTCAGCTCCAAGTAAGATATTATAATCTTGAACCACACCATACCTAGCTCACTCTTGTTCTCTCTCTCTCTCTCTCTCTCTCTCTCTCTCTCTCTCTCTCACACACACACACACACACACACACACACACACACACACACACACACACACAGAAAAAGGGTTGTGATAGGTTTTTCTAAATACATACATTCTCATAAAAATATCTCAGGACAAACATGAAAGTCACTTTCATTTTAGTTATAGCTTTACTGTGCAGCTCCAAAGAGACAGCTGAGAATCCAATCGGAATCTTGCCTTCATAACCTTGCTAAGTTAGTTTCTGCACCTGTTTCCCCTGCTGCAAAATATTCCCCATTTTAAGACATAAATACCACAAACTCTCTCAAGCCCAAAAAACACACACAAAAAAAAACCAACAAACAAAAAACTTGTAGTAGTAGGCCCTGTTAAGAATGAGACTGTGTGTGTGGGGGGGGGGGGATTTAGCTCAGTGGTAGAGCGCTCCGAAAAAAAAAAAAAGGATGAGACTGTATTTTGTATGAATAAGAAACTTGTATATCGCTAGGCAGAGGTTACTTTTATGTGGGTGGGACCAAGACAATCTCTTGTGGACTGTTCATTTCTGAAACAAGTAACTTTACCTATTAAAAGTTAACTTATTCAGCCAGCCGTGGTGGCTCCCACTTTTAATTCCAGCACTTCATAGTCAGAGGCAGGCAAATTCCTTTAAGTTTGAGGCAGCTTGGTCTTCATAATGCCTGAAGTCCTCCTCAGATGTTAAGGAAAGAGGACTGCTTTAAGACCAAAAGACTAAGACTAGCCTGAGCAGTGTAGTGAGTCAACTGTCCCTAAAAATAAAAGATAGTGAGCTTCCTTCCCTTCCCAAGTCCTGCTAGCCCAAATGCTGCACCTACCCATGAAGAACTGATATTGTGTGTACCCTACCTGTGGGCACATACCTCCCCCCCACTTTCTTACTTATACTGCCACAAAGGGAAATCACCTCAATGTTCAGTCTTTGTGGACTGAGGCAGACAGTTTAACAGACAATAGCAATGTGAATTTCTCTTTGAAGAACAGGACTCTAAATAAATTATAAAAATGGATATAAAGTTTAAAAGACACAGAAACAAAATAACCCATCATGTGGAGCATACTGTGTAACAACTGAAGGCTGGACACTGTCACAGATGACAAAAGGGAGGGAGATACAATAACTGACTGGCTGCTGTTCTGCTTCCCATGTCAAAGGGAAGCCAGAGGTCTGCATGGTTCTGTAAACCCAGTAAACACAGTCACTAAGCAAGTGGGGATTGTGTGTGTGTGTGTGTGTGTGTGTGTGTGTGTGTGTGTGTGTGTGTGTGTGTGTGTGCGCGCGCGTTAGCTACTATTCACACCTCTAGTGTGCGGGAATCACTAAGAAGCTTGGTTGGGAATCCTCATTGGATAGACTGGAAAGACTTCAGTAACTCACGGGGGATACCACCAGTCAATGACAAAGAAAAGGGGGCATTCCCCCAAGTGCTAATCTGACACTCATCAGAATCAGGCATGAGCATGTTAAACTGATGCTTCTTCACCACATTCCCTCCTTTTGCCAGTGACCCCCCCTACTGCTTAGATTGAGTCTACTCTTGCACTCTATCTAGAATGCCACTGACCTGTTCCTCTTTCCCTGAGAAACATGAGGCATCAATGACAAGGGCACCCACTTTTATTAATAGCTCAGTTTTAAACAGAAGTCTGTGAAGGCTATTTACCAACAGGAAACACCTGCCATGCACTGCCAACTTGTAAAAGAGCAAACTTAGAGGAAGTCTGTAAGGCTACTATTTGCATGACAACTTTTCTCCTCAGTCTCCTGACTCACAAGTGTGCACTGTTGGGGGCAGAATATTCCATTTTCAATAAAATGTTAATAGTTTAAATAACAAGCACGGTGATCTCACAGTGCTACATTTCCAGAGTCCTTGGCCAGCAGGGTGTTACAGACTGGCTTCTACCTTCCAGACCTTCTGAGAGGCTGTAATTACCAAATCAACATGCTTCAATGTCAGATGCAAAAGGAAATCACTTTCCCACACAAAAATAAAGTGCACTGGGGTTGGGGATTTAGCTCAGTGGCAGAGCGCTTGCCTAGCAAGTGCAAGGCCCTGGGTTTGGTCCCCAGCTCCGAAAAAATAAATAAATAAATAAATAAATAAATAAATAAATAAATAAATAAATAAATAACACTAAAGCAGCCATGCTCCAAAACACCCAATTTACTTTATCGTAGTCAAAAAGACAAAGTTTAGAAATCTATTTTGAGCCACATACCCATCATCCCACCACTGCAGATCCTGAGTATGAGTCCAGCCTGGGACACAAACCAAAACCTTGTCTCAAAACAGAAGAAAGGCACTTTGAAATAATGAAGTTTCTGTTTCTGAACTAAGCTAAATGTGTACTTTGTATTCTCCAGCCCCCTCCAGACTCACAGTCCTTATTAATGTCCATTTCACCATAGTACATTCTTGTGATAGAAATGCCAAACCAAATACCCAGGGATGCAGAATGACAGAACACACGACAACAGCCAAACTCAAACCACTTCTACAATGGCTCGTTTTTAAACTCCACATAGCTTATAATCCATGATAACATTAGCGAAATGGGACAAATGCCCTACTCTAAAAATAGGGGCTTTGGAAAATCACTATTTTTATTTCTTCATGTGTGTGGTGTGCATTCCTGTATATGTATATTCCCATGTATGGGAGTACAGAGGTGTCTACACTTGGAGCACAGAGGATATGTTGGGTGTCTTCCGCAATCATTTTCTACCATAACTACTGAGGCAGTGTATCTCAGATGGCCCCAGAGCTCGCTCACCTCAGCTAGTGTAGCTGGCCACATTGTTGCCTCTCTCTACCCTGACAGGCTCTACAGCTCTGGGATTGCAGGCAAACCATGATACAGGTCTACCACCTACTGCTGGGGATCCCAACCTCAGTTTAAGAGACAAGTGCTTTATCCATTAAGCCATCTCCTCAACCCCAAAACAGCCTACCAGAGGATGAAAATATTTGCATTCTGAAGTAGACATTGAAATTTGTTAATTATGGCTTTGATTTTTATTTTTAAAGCTGGGATGTAGCTCAGTGGTACAGGTCTTTCCTAGACTATGCAAGAGCCTAGGTTCAGTTTCTGACACTGTAATTTTTTTAAATAAGCTGAATGATAAAATTCTTGACTTGGCCCTACCATTGAAAAGTCCTAGATTTAGGGAGAGAAGTAGCACCAGAGTGCCTGCCTAGCATTAGCGAAGATTAGACTCAATCCTCAGTACCTACCCATCCACCAAGTGCCACTCACGACAATGTGTAAGTAATAGAATCCTCTCCGAGCAAGAGAGAGAAAGGGGGGGGGGGTGTCATAGCAGAATTCTGGAGTCGCTGTAAACGTTTATTTCTAGTTTATCCCACCGACACCTCTGACATCTGAAATGACGACCTTCCCAGCACACGGTCTGTGGAGCCCTTTTCACAGTGGTTATTTCCCCACTCCAGTCAGAGCTCTGCATCTTTCATCATGATATACATTTTAAGGTAAAACTGTCAATGCAACCCTCAAAATGCAAGTTTATTGAATAAAGCTGAGAGGAGCAGTAAACAGACAAAAAATGCATCCACACCTAAATAAAAAATGTACGTATTTACAAAGTTCAGTAACTGTTAGGTTTTCACATGCAGAGGTTATGCACAGGAAAATGTTGGTAGTAGCTTTTAGATGTCCTGAAATGCTGGAAAGCAATGGAAAGACACATAAACAAATTAAGGTTTCTATAGGTCAATTAACAAAAACCTACACAGTCCCCGCTTAGTTAAACATTCTGGTTCCAATCCCTCCTTCTAGGCACAAGCAAGTTGCCACATTCTTTGAAATGGTTCACAATGACCATTAGTCATGTCCGGCTACAGGAGCAAAGTTTAAATATCCTTTTTATTTAAACCACCTATCCCATTCAGGAAGAGTGCAACATGCCTCCATGAATAAGAAGAGAACTTTAAAGCCCAGATTCTACTCATTAAAAACGTGAATGGAGAAAACAAGTAGTGTCTGTGCAACACAGTGCAGTTATCTGTACAGAATGTTCTTAAGGCCGTGGCAGTCTATAAATTAAAGCGGTATTCAGGAAAGAACTTACTACTGACTACACTTGGAGTGCTCAACACATATGAATATGTACTGTTGACATGGGTGCTGCTTGACAGAAGAGACAAATCACACACAGTGTGAGCAACACATAAGCAGGTGGGCCATGGGCTTTATCTACTACATCGGCATGAGTAACGGTTTCTAAGTCAACCATTATTAATATGTCCCTTTATGTACGTGGATCACTAAGCTACAAAATATGTTCATTGTAAGTTTTTGTACAGCTCTGTATCATAGAAGCAAACAATAAACAGCATTGGTTCCTCTGTTCTCGGTGTGGCCGGTCATTAAACAACCTGCAGACGTTGCACATGATTACATTAGATGAAGCAGGCAGGCCTAGAGTTGTCACAATCAGTAAGTCGAGTGGCACCAGTGAAAAGAGTGCCAAACCTTACATTGGTAAGAAAAAAAATAAGAATTTGTTTATAAGTATCCTTTGTGCTGAAAGTCAACTTCATGACTAGATATAAAAAGTCAGGAGTTAAGGGTGTCATGCAGCAGCACAGGGTGGGTGATTGGAGACAAATAACAGACGTGTGTTCATATGAAGTTAGACATTCTTAAAGGGTTTTATTACACTAGCTGGAATGCTCTAAATTCATGAAAGCTTTTGGGAAAAAGAAAATCTGCGATTCCCATCCCTTTAAAAAAGTGTGTTAAAAGGGGGAAAAAAACTGATGATCTGGACAGATACAAAAGAGCATGCTGTAACTCCTCCCCATCTCCCCAGTGCTATCTGGTGACAAAGGAGTTTCAGACAGCAGTTTTTAAAACTCACCAGGTAGGAAATCTCCAGTGTTCTGTTCTGACCTGGTGCCTCTGTTAACTACTGGCAGACCAATTATTCCTACAGTTTAAGTCTACATTTCACATGCATGTGTGAGATGGGATAAACAGTATGCCCGTATCCCACAGAAGTCAGGCTTAAAGTTTGTCTAAATACTGTGTGTGGCACTAGGAATTCCATGCTGCATCAAGTCAGTACCAGTAGAAGCTACTGGACTCGGTAATGAAATAGGTAGACATTTACTGAAAACCACTACAAAAATCTGGCCCAGAAAGACCAGAATGGTAATATGCAATTTTCTTAATTAGGATGGTCAAAAATGTGGGTGTTTTTAAAATAGAAAGAAAGAAAGAGAACAGGCCTCAACACACTTGACACATGTGTGAAGCCTTTTAGTGTGCGCTGACTTTTATCATGACAACTCCAGCTGATTTGTTATGAAGGATAGGAATACACATCTTCAGCAGTGCACATGAGAAATAAACTCTGAAAAAGGCAATTTCTTGGGTTTAGGAAGGACCATGTTCTGGGAAGTACTTCAGAGGAACGACAGTAGTTCTAGGATTATAGCCAAGAAGGACTGGAAGACTCAGAAGATGTCTCAGCTTCTCCGGGATTTTGAGTGTTGAATAAGCCACTGAAGTGTGATATCTAAAGATGGGGAAAGTGAGAGTTAAGAGATCAGCATTAAGAAATCAACGCACAGATAATACATTAGATGTTCACTGTCTGAGCTTCCACAGGGCAATGTGAGAAACTACCAGACATGGACCATACATAATACTACCCGTCAGATCAGGAACTAAGCACAAACTGCCAGGAAGGCAGATATGAAAGAAACTCTCTGACCAAGAAACTTGTATTTGTAGTAGAAAGTAAAATAATCACTTGAGCTTTGAAGTCACTCAGAGATTGGCTTTCAAAGGAAACAACAAAAACATGAAGTCTCAGAAGACATCACTCACTGTAGAGGAGGGACTGCTAAGTTACAGCTAAGGCACAAGGAGAAGGGCATTGCTAGACCAGGGCTTCATATCCTTGTCATTGTTGCCCTTCAGGCTGAATGATTCTCATTTAACGAGGTGAAGCTTCCCTGTGCCCCACAGATGTTTTAGGGCATCCACGGCCTTAACCACTCATTTTGTGCCATTATCATGTCCAGTACCACTGTGACGATCAAAATGTTTCTAGACATTACAAAATGTCTCAGTTTTATTCAGTCATAAAGAACAAAACTATGCCATCTACCCGCCCACACATGTGTAATCCCGCACATGTGTACGCACGTACACACACACA
The DNA here is from genome assembly GCF_011064425.1 of Rattus rattus. Taxonomy (NCBI): domain Eukaryota; kingdom Metazoa; phylum Chordata; class Mammalia; order Rodentia; family Muridae; genus Rattus; species Rattus rattus. The sequence goes on from NC_046159.1 coordinate 37,974,654, forward strand.
CACACACACACACACACACACACACACACACACACACACACACGGCCTAAAAATAGAGATGGGAGGGACACTTGGAGAAAAGTGAACTGAAAGGAATAGGGAGGGGACAAAGGGGAAGAAAGAATGTGAGTAAAGTATAATTTTTGTACATGCAACTGTCATAATGAAACCCATCAGTCTGCACTAAAAATTAATTTAAAAGCAGTATCTCCTGGGGAAGCACATGCATTTGAAAACCACTAAGCTAAAGTGAGGCTAACAAGTTAGGACTTTATTCAAGTCAACAGGAAATTATTAGAGAATCTGAAATAAGGAAGCTATGTTAGCTTATTTTAACAAGTCAGCAAGTACAGTAGAACTGGGAGGGCTACAATAAGCAGCCTGCCTAAGCTGAACTGGACAGGACAGGAAGGAATAAAAACCTGAAGCAATCCAAGCAGAGTATACAGAGAAGCTGAGGAAGATGCAGACTGGGAAAACTCGAATCCTCTGGCCCAGTAAAATATTGTCTATTTACCCTGGCTAGCTTCAGGTCCACAGAAACACACCTGCTTCTGCCTCCCCAGTGCTGGGATTAAAAGCATGTGCCAACCATGCCTAGGCACAACTGGTTTGCTTCCCGAGTCGCTCTCACATCTCAAATTCTAGAGGATCTGACAAGAGGCATTTTAATCCTAAAGATCTGCAGAAGAGAGGCAACTAACAAGGAACCAACACACAGTCAAAGCTACAGGGCCAAGAGAGAGCCAGGGGAAATCCACAGACCGAGAAGGCAGCTAAGTCAAACACTGAATTACTGTCCTGAGCTCTTTAAAATGTACTAACTACCTCGAGGCTATGGGAGAACCCATTAGATGCAGCACTCTATCCTCCGAGCTTGAAAGATAACTAAATTCAGTCTTACACATTCCCAGCTAATACACATTATAGAAATTGTAGACCACATATTCCAAGTATAGATTAGTGCTGGGAGCTCTACAAAAGTGACTATGATTTGACAATTGTTGAAACATATCTTTACATCTTTTACTACACCAGTGTGAAATCTGAAGGGAAAAGTAAGCCTGAAGTAAAATGACCACATTTTCGTTTAAGTTTTAAGCAACTTAAAAAGAAAAAAATTTCTATCCTTCAGAACCACTGGACAGAAGGTAAGATCCCAAAGACAGATAAGATCTCAATGTCAGACAAAAACACAGAAGGAAGATAAGATACTCTACAGTCACAGGGATATAGGAATAAACACTCTCCTCTCACGTTTCCAGGACACAGTGCTCAAATCAGGACACCGCCCCTGACACATGGAGGGGACAGTAAAGACACAAAACCATGTGCACGTAAATACCTTTTGGAGCAATTCATTGGAACTAAAGTATGTAAGAATGTTGGAAATTAACATCTTGATAACTCAATATTCCATTTGGCTATCAATTTTATTTCTTGCTCCACATATATAGGCATTCTGATTCCTATAAAGCCCAGTTTGAATCTAATCTAGCTTTAGGACAGTGGTTCCCATAGTCTCAGTGAAGCACTGAAATTACAAACTATTACTTCACCCTAGTGAGCCATGATCAGCCTCAAACACTACTCAACTCTTACCACCATGGCCAAACCCTTAATAAATGAACCCAAGACTTCCTTTCTCTCATCCGCCTGTCCCTACTCCTCTCTCTGAGACAGGGCTCTGCTACCAAGCTGTAGCTGGCCTAGCACTCACCATGTATCCCAGACAGGCCTCAAACTCACAGTAATCTTCCTGCCTCAGCATCTCAAGAGCTAGGACTACAGGTATCCACCACCCTGCCTGGCTGACCATTTTGTTGTTGTTGTTCTTGTTCCTTTAGAAAATTATCTGGCTGATTCTTGACAGTAATAAAAGATTATTTTTCCTCCCAAAGTTTCCCATTTCTAATTTAGTAAATATTAGAAAATATCTAAAGTAGTTGGGTTTAAAGAAAAGTACAGAGCCCTAAAACGTGAAGTGAGGAGCAGCCTTCCTTCTACTGACATTCTGTGCTAATTCTTTGCTATAGGGATTGAGAGATGCTTAGAGGTCTCTATCCTTTCTAGTTATGAGAAACAAAATGTCACCATACATTGCTATGTCTCCTAGGGTAATAATTAAGGTAACAGTTAAAAATATAAGCATACATTTAAAAGAAAATAAATCCCACCATCTAACAATATCCTCATTCCCATACATACAGGGAAAAGCAGGGTCCTTCTCCATAGCACTCATTTTTTCCAAAACCACCATTCCTTACCTATATTATCCTTTTCTTTGCAAGAAATTGAATAGCAGCAAATTTCTCTATCTTGAATAGCAGACAGGTTCCTATAAGAAACACAACTGGTCAGCACTGATGGCCACTGTCAGGTTCATCACACTCTACTCAGGCTCATTCATGGTCACTACTATACAAAAGAATACTTTCCACTAATTAAATTTTAAAGATCTACTTTCTTGTTGCCTAGTTCATCAAACTAAGAACATGGCACGATCATTTCTGAGTAACATTTTTATGCTAACAAAACAGAGGGCAGTCATAATACACAAACACGCCTCTCAACATTGCTCTTCTTAGGACCTACATTTTTTCAATTAGCTGTTTCTCATCCAAGGCATTTGGAAGATCTCTCTTGTTTCCAAGTACTAGTACCTTTAAAAAGAAAAGATTATGAGTAAGTCTCATGTATAAAAAGGTCACAGAAACATATTATAGTATCTTAATACACCAAAACTGCTTTCATGTTACATATGCCTTAATCTTAAAGTGCACGTGAGAAGTATCAAATAAATAAAAGCACGTTTGAGTGATTAGTAGCCAAGCCTCAACTCAGTCTGTGGCCAACTTTTATTTAAAATATTCAGTGTCTGATACTCTTGGAGCTGAGAGATGGGTTAGTGGGGAAAGGCTGATGACCTGAGTTCAAGTCACATAACAGAAGGGGTGAAAAGAAAGGATTCCCGTAAGTTGTGGGATAATCTGACCTCTAAACCCAAGCCATAGCACACATGCATGACATCCAATGATTTAATCTACAGCATTAAATAAAAACTCTAAGGCTGTGATGTACATTCCGAGATGTCTAAGAAAGTCATAACTTTCACTGTTGTCAGGTGAGGCAGAGGTCGGCAGATCTCTGGGATTCTGAGCCAGTCTCTCTACATATTTAGATCCAAGAAGTTATCTTTAAAAAGGAACACTCTTCACAGCTAAGGGTTTATCTGTCAATCAAATGCAGACACGGAGACTCCAGCTTTTCTTTCAACAACAACATGGGCACATAACCTAGAGTCAAAGACACCCTGAATACCAAGCTCGTCAACATTCTAACAAAAAGGGGAAAGAAGCTCAAACACCCCCACCCATAACTGAGGCTCTAGTATGGATAATGGCCTCTAGAGGAATGTCAGTTTGCTTTAAAGGTGTGGCCTCTGGTAAACTGACCACGCTCCAGCAGATAGTCCCACATACATGAGAATACAGCAGCATAAACTGGATTCAGTGGGTCATCAAAAAAATCTTTTTTTAAAGGGAGCAAAGCTGAGTGAGGGTGGACTTGGGAGGAGTTAGGAAGAGGAGTGAATTGAAAATAAGAACAAAATACATTTTATGAGGACCAGTTCTAGTAGCCACTGACTTTTATTCCAACATTCTGGAAGCAGACAGATATTTCACTGCAAAGCCAGCCTGGTATATGAAGTAGGACCTTTTCTACAAACCCAGACACACACACACACACACACACACACACACACACACACACACACACACACACACACACACACACACACACAGACAGACAGACACACATACACACACACTGAAATGCTCAAAATTGATAGAAGTTTCATAGGAAAAGAAAACCCTAAGAATTGCTATTCCACAGAGCTCTTCCCATGAGATAACTAGGCTCACAGCTGCCTTCATCTCTAAAACCCTTCCCTGCATGTGGACTGACCTGAGCACTATCCTATCACAGAACTCCAAAGAAAGCTTCCTAAAACCATTCACATCATCACAGTCCCCTCTTCACCACTTCAGCTCATTCTACAACAGTATCAGTGATATGTTTAAACCCATGCAATCTTTAAGTGTGTCACATGCAGATCACATGTCACTCAACCTAGACATCCCCATGGCTCTTTGCTCTGGAAACTGCTTCCCACCAAGGACCTGTGTCTTCCCTACCCACCAACAAGACGCATCCTTCACATTCTACTCACCCTTCAGATCTCCATGATTCACCTTCCTCCTGCAGCTCTACCTATATAAATGTCTGCAATTCTTGGACACTTCTGTGCTTGTCTTCATACTGACTGATCACCAGACTGCACCATTAAACGCCCACTCAATCTCTCAATCTCTTTCCCCCTTGGCATGCAGTATTCCCAGAACCAAGCACTGCTCTCACTACACAGTTTGGTGGCTATCAGGTTAAGGCATCTATGGACAGTACAATATCCAGGATCCAGCAGACAATGAGCAAAGGTGACCCTAGTCTTTGACAACACAGTCCCACACAGAGATCTTTACATCAACACAGAACTTTTCCAGGCTGGCCTAGAACTCATAGCAATCCTGCCAGTTTCCCAAGTATAAGGATTACAGACATAAGCAACCTCACCAGGTGAGACAAACAATTCTTAACAAAAATACTTCAAATAATTGCTTCAATGAGGAAATGCCATAAGCAGTAGAGAAAGATCTGAAAGATATATTCAATTTTACAATGTTGGAGCCATTCCTCTTAACCTTTAAAAACAAACACATTTTACTAATTGCAAACATAATTATCTAGACTCACAGGCTGGGCTATGTAGCAAGATGCAGGCCTCCCTGAGATACAATGAAATCTGTCTCAAAAAAACAAAAAACTAAGCCAAAAAATATTGGGGGAGGGGCGAGTACTACAACTCCACTGAATGTACAGACTTCCCTTTGCTGAGGTTCCCTAAACAGCACAGTCAGCAACTATCACAGAGCACTTCTGCTACGTTACATATTATTAGTAATTCAAATGTAACTCAAAGAACATGGAAGAAGGTATGTAGTTTACATGTAAATACTATGCCATTTTCCACAAAGGACCTGAGAAGCCAGTATGGTGACAAACTACCATTATTCCAACACTTGGGAGGCTGAGGCAACAAAATCACATGTTCTAGGCCACCAGGGCCACATCATAAAGCTTAATCTCAAACAAGGATAAGAAAAGAAAAAAAGAGAAGAGAGAGAAAGGGAGAAAAGAAAAGAAAGGGTAGAGGGAAGCAAAAATCTTAAGGCCTCTATATTTGTGGAACTTTGGGATCCTAAAACCCACCTGTAGGGATATCAAGATCGACTCAATCCCAATGTTAAATTGTAACTGCAAATATAAAAACAGAGTGTGCAAACTTACTGGGATTCCTTGTAGCTGTGGCTTGTCTAGAAGATTGTGCAGTTCATTTCGAGAGGCTTCTATCTTCTCTCGGTCTGCAGCATCTATCATGTAACTTAAGAAGAGAGCACAGTGATCTCAACATGCCATCACTACAGTCTCAATAAACCGCAGTATAGATTTTACATTCTCAAGACTTACAACACTGAAGACTGCGGTGAACAGACACTACAAAACAATTTCTTTCAAGAAAAGGGACCAAAAGGAAACAAAAACAAAACAGGCAACAACTTACACAATCGCATTGACGCCTCTGCAATACCGCTCCCACATGCTCCGGAACCGGGGCTGCCCTCCTATGTCCCAGATCTGTGATGAAAACAAGGCAGTTCTTAATAAAGTTACTTCAAGTAGTCATTGATGAGGAAATCACAAAGACCTGCTTGGTCAAATATGATAAAGTGATGCTTAATCACTATTAGCCAATACAGGTCTAATCATGGATCCACACAACTTTAGGATAACAAGCTTAACATCTACAAAACCACACAACGTCCAGATGTGGATGTCAAAACAAAACAGCAACCTGTCTACTAAAGGTGAAGCGCGTCATTTTGAATTGCTCTGTAAGTACCAGAGTCAACATTCCTTCCCTTAGAATTTCCCATAAAAATATCACTGTTTGGCCTGCTCTGTTAGGCACTGTGCTATATATGGTTACATAAAACTCATGAAGACTGCTGTCAAAAGAGCACATCTGTCAACAAGAACTGGGTAAAATGGTCTCTGGTTCAGGCTAGAGGCCTAAACTCGTAGGATTACAGAATGAAAGTAAGAGCTACAAGAAAAAGTTAAATCCCCTAACAGGAACTAAAAAGAAATTATACTAAAAATGAGCTATACTTTTTACACCTATTTTGGTTTCAACTTTAAGCTTAATAATGAAGAAAAAAACTGAGTTACAATATCTACTTCCAGAAATATACTGAGCTAAAGTTATTGTAAGTAATTACCAACTTTCAATATAAAACATTACTCAGGCAGAACATGGGACTGTTATTTTCTGGAACTCTCAAGATATGTTACTTCTACTAACCCATATGGTAAGTTGACTTTTAAGGGCTTCTACAGTTAAACTCTTAAACACTTTAACCTATCAGAAAACATCAATAACTGATCTACAGTCTTTCAAAACACATCATCCATTACTGGCAATTGTAAGTAGCAGGTAAAAGCAGAGAAAACAGAAATTTTTCTGATTACAATTTAAATCAATTATAAAAAGGACAATACACAACACGCATGCATGCATGCATAAATACATATAGACACATACACATGAATGCATACAACATACATGCACAAAGTATAAGAATCCAACATACCTTTATTGTGACGTTACCTTTAGTTACTTTCCTCATGTTGAAGCCCACGGTGGGTATCATATCTTCACTGAATTGACCAGACTAAACAAAATAAAGCATTTTAAATTAGATTAATTAATAATAAAGAACCATAACATTATATAATCTTCTAGTTATCAATATTGCATTTGTATCTATTTTTTAAATGGAAACATCTGATTTTTAAAAGGGTATTTTGGAACCAGGGAAGCACTTGCTAAATGGGCCTGGAAACCTGAGGTCCAATCTCAGAACCCACATAAAGGTGAATGGTTAGGAATGACTCCCCAAAGTTCTTCTCTGACCTACACATACGCACTTTGGTAAGCATACTACACACACACATACATACATACATACATACATACATACATACATACATACATACATACATTACATACATACATACACACACACACACACACACACACACACTACTACTAAGTGAATAAAAAGTATATTATTTTGAGGCAGACAGTACATCTCACATCTGTAATCCCAGAAGGAGGAACACTGAGGCAGAATAGCCACAGGTTTAAGAGCTGCCTGGCCTGGGCTACATACCAACACCCCGTCTCAAAAGAAGGGCATTTTGGAAATGTACTGGTATTTCTTATAGATGTTCCTAAGTTTAAAAGGGAAACTTTTGCCAAACACAGTAATATATATACCTTTGTGTCACAGACATGTATCTGTGAGTTCAAGGTCAGCCTATTCTCAACAGCCATCTCTAGGCCAAATAGGTCTATATATAAATAGAAAGTGTGAGGGGCAGCTGGGGAAACAGCTCAGCGCCTAAGAGCACTGCCTGCTCTTCCAGGCGGGCCAAGTTTGATTCCCAGAACCCACAGGGCAGCTCATAACCGTCTGTTACGTCATTTGGTCCCAAGGATTCGACGCCCTCTTTTGGTGCGTGTGAGCGCTATATGCATATGGTAGAGATACGTTCTTGCTGGCAAAATACCCACACGCATAAAAGAAATCTTTTAAATGCAGAAGAGTTTTTACAGCATGACATGAAAATTTACAAATTCTCACTTCTACACACATTTTCACAAAGAAATGAGAAGTCAAGAGGAAAACTTTAAGTTTTTTCTTCGGTAGCTAAACTGCTTTGGCAATAAATGTTAAAACTTAATGCTGAAACAAACAGTTCTGAGAAAAAATACTGAAGAGTAGTTTATTTGAGTGTGTCTCTAATAGAACTAATAAAATGCACTTTAATTTAGAACTTCATTTTATGAATCAATTTGTTCCCTTTTTGGCTTAATTTTAGTATCTGTGTTAAGACTAAAATTAGATGTTTTACAATAGTTTTATTAATATTTTACATTCAAAATGCTTATCCAGGGCCAGCAAGACAGCTCAGCGGGTATAGGTGCTTACCAACAGGCTTGAGAGAAAGCAGAGTTTTTTGTGAGTCATCTGAACACACACATGCATGTCATGGTACGCATACACATGCATGCAAACACTCAACACATAAATAAATGGAATACTTAATACTCCTCTCTTTGGAATTTGATTATGTACTTTCAGAAAGTTTCTATTTTCAACTGGACGACCAATAACCATTATATCTCACTGCTTTTAAATCTACCCTTTCCTAATTAGAAATGGCATGCTAAACATCATACAGAGAAAAATAAACATCTGGGTCCTCATTTTTTCCCATTATTGTGTATTTCTGAATAAACAGTAGATTTGTGTTGTAATATTACAATGTATCAAAGATTAAAAATTTAGAATGGTTTCAAATTGTCTTGATTCATCTCCCACATTCCAAATAAACCTTACAAATTAGTAACTTTGTTAACATATCAGTCAGAATTATTGCTACCCTTTGTCAGTGTTCAGTATTTAATGGCTACCAAATCACTCCACAAAGCACCTGATTTACCCACTGGGTTATTATTCTAATCTTTTACAGCTTCAATACACTGTCATATTACTCAGGAGTTTCACATTCCACACCATATCCTCTGAACCACGGTCAATGCTAAATGGATGTGTTTCTATCCTAGACACTTTACCGACTATAAGCTTTCTCAGTTGAACTGGCTGGCTTCTGAACTGGTCAACATGGTGCTGGTTAAACAAACAGGACTACTCTCAAGAGACAACTCAAGCAAGTAAGATTTTTTTCCTGTGAGGCCCCAACACTGGCTTATTGTGTACTGTGACTTTATGTCACCCACACGAGCATTCTATACTTTTAAGTTCTCAGCAACACGGACTCCAACTTTACAAAATCATTTCCTGTGCAGAACTCAGAAAGTTTTTTTGTTTTTGTTTGGTTTCCTGTCAGTTCAGCAGTGTTCTGTTTGATCTAGAAAGTAAAAATTTAAGTAACTGAAATCATTACTTTCGAATATATACAACACTCTCAGAATTTTCACATAATATATGTTTGCTTGAAATAGTCTCACTAAATAGTTCCAGCTGACCCTAAACTTATGCAAATACTCCTGCCTCTCTCTACCTCCCAAAAGCTGGAATTACAGTCATAGAACTCTACATTCAGTCCATACAAATTACACATTAAAAAAAAATCTAGTGCTAGTTGGGCCATGGTGGCATACGCCTTTAACCTCAGCACTTGAGAGGCAGAGGCAGTAGGATCTCTTTGAGTTCAAGGCTAGCCTGATCTACCTTTGAGTTCAGGGCTAGCCTGATCTACGCAGAAAGCATCCAGAGCTACAAAATGATCCACTATCTCACGAACAACAAAACCTAGTGCTATCAAAATGATACATAGTCATGATGTGCGACACACACATAAGCCCATGAAAAGATGTTTTACATCACTAGTCATTAGGGAAACACATTTAAAACAAAGATAGTGTTGTAAAACATTAAGACAGCTACTAAGAAAATAAAGTTTAAAATTCAGAAAAGAAGTGTTCTTTGTAAGGCTCGATGTAAATACACCTGTAATCCCATCTTGACTTGGAAGCTAAGGCAGTAGAATCACAAATGTAAGGCCAAAGACTGAATTACATAGGTGGATCCTGTCTGAAAAACAGAAAAGAAGGTTGCAAAGAAGCTGAAACCTTTGCTGTGTACAGAGGGCAGGAGACTGTGTTACACAGCTGCTAGCAGAAACAGTGTGGGGCTCTTCAAAAGCCAACAATGGATCTCCGACATGCTACAGTCTGGATGCAGCTCATGTCCCCAGAATTCATGTTCAAAGTTTGACCCCATAGTGGCACTACAATGTGGGGTCTAGAAGACATGCTGGTTTATCAGGAGCACTACCTGAGAAAAGACTAGTCACTCCCATGCCTACCAGAGCTAGTTCTCAGAGACCAGCGCTGCATGCTAAGCCTGACCCTGAGTCTTGCAATGTGATCACTTTCTCTTAAAAATGCTCACCCTACTGTGAGGCTAACAGCCAGGAGGTTCTCACAGGAGCCAGAGTCAATCAAGGAGGTATATGCCTGTCAACACCTGGACCTGTGGGTTAAACTGACATCCTTTTTCTGTAAAGCTAAAGCTATTGCCTGAATTAAGGTGGATGGGGAGGGTTTTATTTTTATTTTTCTATCCTTTTTTTTCCTTCAATTTATAACCATACTATTTTCTCCCCATATCCTTCTCTTAATGACTAACTGTAGAACTACCTGAATTGCACTGATAAATGGTACAAGCAGCCTGTAATCCCAGCACTCAGGAAACTGAGACAGTAAGATCATAAGTTTAACACTACCTAGTCTACACAGTGAAATCCTGTCTAAAAGGAAAACCAAAGCCAAACACAAAAGACCACATATATTATGATTTCATCTTTTACAAAATATCCATAATGGGTCTTATGGGGAAAGAAAGAGTTAGAGCTATATATCTATCCACAACCATGCAACTCAGACCATGTGTTGAAATCACTAATTTGCACATCTGAAATTGGTGAGTTTTATGGTAAGTAAATTGATACTTCAGTATCAATGAAGGTAGAACTATTTCCAGTCTTCTGAGAACCCACCAATTGCTTTCCAGAGTGCTTGCACAAGTTTGCACCTCCACCAGCAGTGGAGGAGTGCTTCCCTTGCTCTGTAACCCCACCAGCATGTGCTGGCCTTTGAGTGTTTGATCTTAGCCATTCTCATAGATGTAAGGTTGAATCTCAAAGGTGTTTTGATCTGCATTTCCCTGATGACTAAGGACTTTGAACATTTTGCTTCATGGCCATTCCAGATTCCTCTGTTGAGAATTCTCTGTTTAGAATTCTCTAGTTGTTTGATATCAACTACATCAATGAAGTAGGAAGGACCAAGAGCTAGATGTCACTTAATAATGAGCATTTGCCCAGTTCTGTAGAAGACTGGGTTTGGTCCCCAGCAAGATAGACAACAGAAAGCACTGACACATTCCCCTTTTACTACCCACTTACTTCCTGGCCACACTGACAGTCACAATTAAGAGGCAATTGTCAATGGGACCTCATGAAACTGAAAATCCTCTGTAAGTCAAAGGACACTATTATTAGGACAAAGCGACAGCCTACAGATTGGGAAAAGATCTTCACTAACCCTACATCTGACAGAGGGCTAATAACTAAAATATATAAAGAACTCAGGAAGCTAGACATCAACAATCCAAAAAACCCAATTTATAAATGAGGTACAGAGCTAAACAGAGAATTCTCAACAGAGGAATCTGGAATGGCCATGAAGCAAAATGTTCAAAGTCCTTAGTCATCAGGGAAATGCAGATCAAAACACCTTTGAGATTCAACCTTACATCTATGAGAATGGCTAAGATCAAACACTCAAAGGCCAGCACATGCTGGTGGGGTTACAGAGCAAGGGAAGCACTCCTCCACTGCTGGTGGAGGTGCAAACTTGTGCAAGCACTCTGGAAAGCAATTGGTGGGTTCTCAGAAGACTGGAAATAGTTCTACCTCAAGACCCAGCCATACCATTCCTGGGCATATACCCAAAACATACGCTAGAATACCACAAGGACACTTGCTCAACTATGTTCATAGCAGCTTTATTCGTAGTAGTCAGAAACTGGAAACATACTAAATGTCTCTCAACTGAAAAAGAAATACAGAAAATGTGGTATACACAATGGAATACTACTTAGCTATTAAAAACAAAACATCATGGAATTTGCAGGCAAATGGATGGAACTAGAAAATGTGATCCTGAGTGAGGTAACGTAGACCCAGAAGGACATACATAGTATGGTATGTACTCACTTATAAGCAGGCATTAGCCATAAAGGATAGTTAGCCACAGCAGGATAACCCCGCTATAATCAACAGATCCAAAGAAGCCCAAGAACAAGGAGGGGACAAGGGAGAATATTTGACTCTTTTTAAGATGGGGAAACAAAATAAGACACTGGAAATTGATGGAAAAGGGAAAAGGGAAATCAGTAGAAGAGGGAAAGGGGAGGGGACCAGAGGAGGGGATGACAGGGAGAGCAGGGGAGAGAGAAGGGAGATCGGCTGGGTGGTGGGAGCAATCCTTAGGACTTGTCAGAGACCTGGGGTGGGGAGAAGCCCCAGAGGGCCTAAGAGGGGTGACTCTAGCTGAGACTCCTACCAGTGGGGGACAGATATGAACCTGAAGTGGCAACTTCTTGTAGCCAGGCAGGCCTCCCAGTGGAAGGAGAAAAACAACAACCCACCCACAAAGCCTTCCAAAAGATGTGCAGGATCACAGAGCAGAGACTGAGAAAATGGCCAACCAATGAGTGCCCCAAGGTGAGACCCATCCCACTGGCAAGAACCAATCCCTGGCCCTATTAATAATATTCCATTATGCTTGCAGACAGGAACCTAGCGTAACTGTCCTCTGAGAGGCTCCACCCAGCAGCCAATGGGAAAGATGCAGCGTCTCACACCCAAACAGTAGATGGAGCTCAAGGAGGATTACAGAGTTGGGAGAAAGATCGAGGGACCAGAAGAGGACAAGGACTCCACAGGAAAACCAAGAGTCCACTAACCTGGACCCTTGGCACTCCCAGAGACTGAATCACAAACCAAAGAGCGAGCACAGGCTGGACCCGAGTCCCCCCACCAGCACATATATAGCATATGAGCAGCTTGGACTTCATACAGGTTCCCCAAACTGGAGCAGGGATTGTCCCTAAGCCTGTCCCTTGCTTGCCTGCCTGCCCACCCACCTGCCCCTAAATGAACAGCCTTGTCTGGCCTCAGTGGGGGAGGCTGTGCCTAGGCCTGAGCAACTTGATAGGGAGGGAGTGGGGGGGGGGGATGACACCCAGAGGAGGGCTTCCCCTTCTCAAAAGAGAAAAGGAAGGGGGAATGGGAGGACTACTTATGTGAGGGGGCACTGTGAAGAGAGGAAGAGTTGATATTGGATTGTAAAGGGAATAAATAAATTTAATGAAAAAAAGGGGGCAATTGTCAATACAAAGCAAAACCCAGCAGTGATGGAAACCAGATGCATAGCCCACACACAAGGCACTGACTAATCAGGTTTTCTTCAATTTACAAGCACAAGATGCTCTGGACTAAGGTAAGAACTCACAACCCACATTCCAGAACTGGACATTAATGAACTACATTGTGCTCGCCTGGTTTTGGTGGCACAGTCGAAATAGTGGCAGACATCAACCTCCCATCTCCAACACCCCATTTTTTCTGCTAATAAAGCATTCTCTACTCCTATCACTGTCTCAAGTTACTAGCTTTCTTCAGCCACAATCTTCTGCAGCCCCAGACCTTTCAATACTGTTGCCAAAAGTGAATTATTATTCCATATGACCCAGCAATTTTGCTTCTGGATACTAACTCAAGGAACTGAAAAAAGCAAGGATTCTAAGAGATTTTTGTGAGCTCATGTTCACAGCAGCATCATTTAAAATACTAAGAGGTAGATGAGTTCCACATGTACATGAGAAGACAGGCAAACTAATTGTGATATACATACAGTAGAATATTAAATACATGCCAGATGCGCTAAGTCAATCACCAAAAAGAGCTCGCACATGTTCTTGTTGAATGAGGTCCTCAAAGACAGTCCATCTTGGATGGTGGCCAGTGGGCAGGCAGCACAGAAAACTTTTTAAATGAACGCACACTTGGACACTTCTCACAACCTATGGACTGTGAGTCAATGTTCTTGTGTCCAGGGACTTCTCAACAATTAGATAACAATTAATCTCAGTGGGGAGATTAGGTACATAGCCCCAGCATAGATGAATGGAAAGCGGGGACAAGGAAAAAGGAGAGAAGGGGAGAAGAGTCTACCTGAGATTGATGTAGAATTCCAGCACTCTGGAAGACTGAGATAGCTCAAACAGCTCATGGTATACCAGTAGGCCTTGAATTCAATTTCCAGTGCCACCAAAAATCATTAAGTAGGGCTGGAGAGATGGTTCAGCGGTTAAGAACAATGACTGTTGCTGCTTCCAGAAGACCTGGGTCCAACCCCTTGCACCTATATGTTGGCTCTTAACCATCTATAAATCCAGTTCTGGGAAATCTGACACCTCTTCTGGCCTCAAGGGGAACCAGGCACACACATAGTGCACAGATGTACATGCAGGCAGAACACTCATACACAAGAATAAAATTATTGAACAGGGTAGATAGAGAGTTCAAAGCACTTCTCTTACAAAGGACCCAGGTTTCAGTTCCCACAAGACTCTAACACCCTCTTCTGGCCCCTATGGGCAGTGCATGCAAGTATTACATAGACACATATTCAGGCAAAACACCTTTCCTCATACTGGAAAAAAAAAAAGATTTCTTTTTAATGAGGGAGAGGCTAGAAAGACTTGCAAAAGACATAGGTCCAATTTTCAGAAGCCGCATGGCAGCTGAACAGTATGTAACTAAGCTTGAAGGAATCCAATTCCTCTTTCTAACTTCTTTAACCACACGCATGTTCAGTTAGTTCACACACATAAGTGCAGACAAAACATTTAGACAAATCAAAAAATCTAAATTTTTTATTTTAAAAATATGTAACAAATGAAGAGAGGAGAATGCAAGGAGAGTAGAAGGGGAGGGGACAGGAAAGCTTACCCTCCTAACTAAATATTTAAAATTGTGATCATCAGTAATGCTTCCATAAGAAAACACAATGGTGTAGAGAGCAGTGGTGTTCTAGGGTGTACCTGAACCTTCTTAAGGGATCATTCATGTCTTTCTTCACCAGTATTACTCAAGCAAATTACCGAAATGTACTGACAATATCTTGCCATCGCTACCAATAATCTACAACAGCTAAATAGTAAACTGCCCCGGCTGGAGACACCTCTCAGTGGGTAAAGTCTTTGCCCTGCAAGCAGACCTAAGAGTGGATTCTTCAGGACATACATAAAGCTGGACACAGTAGCCTATGGCTGTAAGCCCAGTGCTCCTACAGTGAGGTGCAAGACAGAAACACAACAGTCAGAAACTAGCAGGCCAGCTAGCATGGCATATGCACTAACGAGGCCCTGCTTCACTTTCTCTTATTTTGCTCCAGATACATTTTACTTAACCAAGTTTCAGGGATTCTATCTTGAGACTTTGGTTTATAGGGTATGCATGGATAGCCATACAGAACATCACACAACCAAATGAGTAAAATAAAATGCTGATAAGAGCTTGATCCTCCTGAACAGCATATGAGTGTTCTCCAAAATGCTTTTTTTTTTTTTTTTTTTTTTAATTCTTTTTTTTCGGAGCTGGGGACCGAACCCAGGGCCTTGCGCTTCCTAGGCAAGCCCTCTACCCCTGAGCCAAATCCCCAACCCCAAAAAATGCTTCTTAACTGTGCGATTTTTCTATACACTAAAAATAATTTCCAAAGATAGCATTATTAATTTTTTTGATGTACTAGAAATCCAACCTAGGTTTTTGGTCATGCTAAGCAACTGTTCTTTTCAGAGCTACATCCCTGTGGGGCAAGTGAACCGTGCCACTGGACAGAAGAGGTAAGGCTGTGTGAGCCCGAAGCCCAGGAAACTCCAAATTGAGTACAGTAGGCACAGGCCAGCTCCCAGCCAAACTCGCCTGCTCTGGAACACAGAAGCACAACATCTCACTGAGAGGATCATGACAATTAGTCACATAGGGAAACACCTGACCTGCTTCCCCATGCTACGACAGCATCACCAGCATCTCAAGCTGAGCCACCGGGAAGCATCTACCCCTGGATCCCATGCTACTCCTCACTGTTTATAATGTCCCTGTCCACATGGAACAAAGTGCACAAGTTATTTCGTCTGAGAGTGGCTGTTTTACTGAGTTGTAACACTTGAGGGAAGAGTTTTCTCTCCCGAAGCATTCACTGCTGGACTTTAGACCTGCCTGGCAGACCAAGCTCACACCCCTGCCATCCCTGCTGCTAGTACTGGCAAAATCATGGTAGTGGCCGAGACCTGGGACCCTGCTACCTGCCCTGCTCGGCTTCCCTTCTGAGATCTGTAACCAGAAACTCACAGTATCCCTACCAAAGACAAGACATCCTAAACCTTGAATGGCTTTTAAAACAGGGACAGTAAAAAACACTTTACAGCTTCTTCTACGAACTGTGTCTGGTCTTAGAACACCTTTTACATTAGAGGCAGAGAAAATTCCATGATCGCTCAATCATAAGAATTGACAGTTACTTCAGAAATAGATGCATGAATACAAACCAGATTGAAAATTTCTTCAATATTCCAACGGACACTAACTTATGTCTTCTAATAGGAGAAAGCATGCTTTATAATTTTTGTAGAAAGAAAAAACCTTTGACTTTAAAACTGCCTGGTTTGTTGTTTGCAGCAATAGGAACTGATTTGCAATTTACTTCAATGTTTCCATTGTAACTTACAAGCCAGAAAGGAAAGTGTATGCGTGCATTATTTCAAGACCAAGCTCCTCTTTGTTAGGAAATGCATATATCAACGCAACATGCTTCTCTATACAGCAGCTGCCGCACACACACACACACACACACACACACACACACACACACACACACACACACACACGGGCAGATGCCACTGTTAGGACGCTGTCTTCAGAATGGTGAGAAAACTCATCCACAGTTGCCCAGTCTAGTACCATCCTAAAGATCACGCGAGTCACTGTCTCCTCTTTTCAGAGCACTCGAGCACAACGCACACACCCATTGGATTCACTCCCAACTGGAGACACACTTCCTCCCTACTGCACATTAGCTGAAAAGTACAAGTTAGATTCATCTTAGCAATTAAATCTTACGATCAAATCACAATGTCCCTCAAAATTCCCACGGCCTTTGAGTGAGAACTCTCTTCAGAAATAGCAAAGTGAAGGAAGAATGTGTGGAACTGTAAAATGAGACTTTCCATCCCTACACATATAGGCAGCTGCGCTGCGCTGAGGCATTCTTTTTCTAAATGATCCAAATTCCCCACAAGGGCCATCACACCAGATCCGCCAAATTCAGAAAAATGTTTCCCTGAAGAAAAAAAAAAGTCAAACTTGTTGCAAAATCCTAACAATGCAAGATTTTTTTTTTTTTCACAACCAGCAAAATTGGCAACAGCAGACTCAAAAGCAATCTTGGAACTACTCAGAAAATCCCCCCCAGAGACAAAGAGCCTTCCATGCATGCTGCAGGCAGGACCCCTGTACAAACAAGATCGTCATGCAAGTGCACTGATATATAGCCGGTTTTATATCTACCTATTCAAATCAACTGACTCCAACCACCGAGTGAGCCTAGACACTCTAGAGTGTCTGCGTAGACGAAAGTGATGTTTCCTAGGTGTACAGACAGGCCACAGACACTCCATCATGGGCACCCAGTGTGCAGCTACTCCTAGCCTCACTTCTTGTGTGCCTTTGACAGCATGTACAGTAACTGTGCCGTGCACCTACTGCGCTCTTTCCTCTGTGGTTTTATAAAACCATTCAGCTACTCTGCCTCTCCCAGTATGCAAGCACTTAATCATTCACTCATTTAGTAAACAGAGAGAAGAGAGAAACTACAAAACAAATATAAAAAAAAGTACTGCTCAAGAACTATTAAAATAGTCTATGCAGAGGAGGTAGTAGTGATATAGAACAAATGAGTATCCAATAAAATCCTTCCTAAAGTGGTGACTTTTACATCCCCTAAAGATAATTTAAACCTGTTGGACAACTATAGAAAATAATACAAATTGCCCATTTCATAAAGCTACAACAAAGTGTTTTAAATGTTTTCACCATGAAAACAAATAGCTGCGGCTCCGGTGCTGTTCGGTGGTGGAGCACGTGTCTGAGCATACCTGAGGCTGTGCGTTACATCCCGAGGTGTTTACCTTGACTAAAGTGTTAACACAATGTATGACTGTACATGTATTGTACACCACGGGGCACTACATAAATATCTAAAGACTGTTGTTCTCATGTATCATCTATATGAATAGCTTTAAAAGGACAGTTAATGCCTTCAATCTTTGCATTTGGAGGCAGAGGCAGGTAGATCTCTCTGCTGTTTCCAAAAACAACAACAACCCTCAAAGACAACTGGCACAGAGCATCCTGATTGTGCTACTTGAAAATGAATCTACATTTCTAAACCTCAGTCCAGCTGTGTCACTTTTGATCCCATATAGATATAAACAACTGTAATGACCTCTCACAGAATGGACACGTGATCTCTTTCTATAATTGCTAAGTCCCTACACCAGATCCTGCCTCATTGCTTCAGATGCCTACTGCTCCCTTTCCTCTGGCTTCGTTTTCTCTTCTTAGTCTCAAAGGCCACCAGAGATTAAGCATCTTTGTTTCTTAGCAGCCACCCTTTAAAACAGAACTTAATTTAATAAGGTGCATTCCTTTCATCTGTTAGGCAAACCTACACTTGGGCAGTATGGTCTCTAACTCTTCGTAGCTGCAATATTCCCATAAGCCACTCTAATAGTCTGCCTCTGATGAGCAGCTCTTGAGAGGCAAGCCGGGTTGCCTTGTCCAGATAGTGGCTGCAAAGTTTATTTTTCAAGATCAGTAGTGGTTAAGTTTTTAAATATGTACAAGTCATCACAAATAACTGTATGGATTCTAAGACAAATGTTTTGACTAGAAACACTAGTCACATATGCAAATTGAACATATCAGACTAAAATTCTCTACAACTTTCTATATAATGATACAGGAGAACTACTAATGAAAAACCTAATTGTATTCCAATCTTAACTCACTAGAAACAACTAATTAACTGTCCTTGCCTGAGTGTTCCAGGGGAGCCACTCAGCAACAATCTCCTTTTCAAAGACAACTCCTGAGGATTAAAATGTTCTCCAGCCCCAATTTCAATTAGGAGCATGACACTCTCATTCTGCTAACCTGTATTCCTGAAGAACATTTACTTCTAAAGAGCTCGCAATGCTTCCTGTGTGCACTATGCCCGTCACTAACAGCACTGGAATAGGCCTACAATTTTCAGTTTGCCTATGTGTGTAAATTCATTTTGCTATTTAACCAACCCAGCAAGCAACCTCCTTGATAAGCCATCAAAATTAAACTGACACCCTAAAGAAATAAGTTAAAGAGCTATAGTAAGCCTGTAATTGCAGCTCTTGGGAGACTAAAGCAAAAGAAAAGGTGTGACTTCCAGGCCATTCTGGACTACAGAACTACAGAGTAACAGCCTATATTAAAAAAAAAAAAAAAAAAAAAAGACAGCCTGGTGTAGTGACACATCACTTTAGTCTTAGTGCTGGGGAGGCAGACGCAAATAGATCACTAAGTTCAAGGCTAGCTTAGCCTATAGAGTGAGGGCTAGGCCAGCCAGGACTGCATAATGAGGGCCTGTCTCAAGATCAGGTAAAATGTATTATGGAAAGGAAAGAAAAAAGTCAAAATCCCAAGTTACCTTCTAGGTATCTATTAGAGCTTTACCGGGTAGTTATTAGAGGCACCCAGTGATAGAAATCAGCAGACTATGCAACATGAGTCCTTTAGTCTAAAAGACACGACAAAAAGCTTCATGGAAAGGCTTCAGAATATACTGCAACCCTTTCTCTGAAACTATCTTTTTAAGTGTGTGTCTATGTAGGGGTGTGTAGGGGCATGTGCATGTGAACACCAATGTCCTCTGAGGATAGAGGTGTCTGATCTCTGGGAGCTAGAGTCACAAGTGGCTGTGAGTTGTCCAATGATTGTGCTAGAAATCAAACTCAGGTTCCTCAGAAAATTGGAAATAGACCTACCTGAAAACCCAGCTATACCACTCTTGGGCATATACCCAAAAGATGCCCTGCCATGCCACAGGGGCATGTGGTCCACTATGTTCATAGTGGCCTTATTTGTGATAGCCAGAAGCTGGAAATAGCCCAGATGTCCCACAACAGAAGAATGAATACAGAAAATGTGGTTCATTTACACAACGGAATACTACTCAGCTATTAAGAACAAGGACATCCTGAGTTTTGCAGACAAATGGATGGAACTAGAAAATGTCATCCTGAGTGAAGTAACTCAGACTCAAAAGGACATCCATAGTATGTACTCACTAATAAGTGGATATTAGCTTTGAAAGTACAGAATACCAGGATACAATCCACAGAACTCAAGAAGGTTAACCAGCCAAAGGGCCCAAGTGAGGATGCTCCAGTTCCACTTGTGAGGAAGAAGAGCAATCAAAGGGGGTCGGGAGGGGGAGAAGTCAGGAGGGAGGGACCTGGGTGGGATAGAGGACAAGAAGGGGAAAGGGGGACCAGGACCAGGTATGGAGGGAGGGGGAGAGACAGTACTGATGTCCTGAGGGCCAGCAGAAAAAATGGAAACCTTCTTAGGAGGTAGGAGGTGGGGGAACCCTCTAGAATGTACCAGAGACCTAGGAGGTGAGAGACTCTCAGGACTCAAAGGGAGGGACCTTAGATAAAACGCCCTAGAGTGGGGAGGGAATGTATAGAGTCCACCTCCAGTAGACAGACAGGACATCAAGTGGAGGGATGGGGCTGCCATCCCACCAGCAAAGCTCTGACTGTAGATGGCTGTCTGTCAGCAGGTGAAAGACAAGGCTAGATAGAGCCTGTGATTAGACAGTGGAAAAGGAGGGCGGGCTGAGAGGTTCTGAGAGGGAAGAGAGATAGGAGGGAAGGAGAGGAAGGAAGGAAGATGGAGGAAAAGACAATCCAGATTCTGTGTGGCATTACATAGCCACAGGTAGCTATGGATATCTTATAAGGGATGGATAATTACAGGACAATTTGTCTTATCTAGGTGGGCAGTTTATATCAATATCAAATTGGCTCTGTGTTCATTGCGTAGACATTTTGTGGGGTGAGAATTTACTGGTAAAAATCTGATAAATTAATTACAAACCTCTAGAGTTTTGATTTTACCAGGTTACGGGGATTTTTGACTGCTAACCACGGGGGCAGATAGATGGGAATGTGAGCAGAATCCACAAGAGAGCCGAGACATGAGCATTCAATGCATGGGGCTAACCATGGAAGCGTGAGACTACTGAGGCCAGAGAGTAGCCGGTGCTAGGGTAGGATGGTGCCTTTGTATTATTTTGCACAACAGATGGAGCCAAATGAGGGGCACGAACCCAAGACCCTAGGATTAAGAGTCATGCTCTACCAACTGAATTGTTTCTATCTGAAAGAACTGCAGGGACAAAAATGGAGATGTGTCTAAGGGAAAGGAGGTTCAGTTTCAGCCCACATTGGGATCCAGCTCAAAGGGAGGCTCCAAGACCTGACACTATTAACTGATGCTATGGTGTACTTACCGTAGACAGAAGCCTAGCA
The DNA here is from genome assembly GCF_011064425.1 of Rattus rattus. NCBI lineage: Eukaryota > Metazoa > Chordata > Mammalia > Rodentia > Muridae > Rattus > Rattus rattus. The sequence goes on from NC_046159.1 coordinate 37,996,133, forward strand.
TGACTGCCCTGAGAGGTCCAACAAGCAGCTGAAAGAGTCAGATGCAGATATTACACCCAACCATTTGACAGAAGGTGTGGATCCCTGTGGCTGAATTAGGAGAAAGCTGGGAGAAACTGAGTAGGCAGGCAATCCCAAAGAAAGACCAGCAGTTTCAACTGACCTGGACAACCTAGATCTCTCAGACAATGAGCCACCAACCAGGCAGGATACACTAGCAGAGGACTGCCTGGTCTGGCCTCAATGAGAGAAGAGGTGCCTAACCCTCTAGAGACTTGAGACCCCAGGGAGTGAGGAGGTCTGGTGGTGGTGGTAGGGACATCCTCTTAGAGAAGGGGACAGAAGGTATGGGATGAGAGTCAGAGGGCAGACTGGGAGGGGGAATAACAACTTCACTGTAAAAAAGATTAATGAATAATAAAGAGAAAAGAAAGGAGAGGAGAGGAGAGGAGAGGAGAGGAGAGGAGAGGCGAGATGAGATGAAACTCAGGTCCCTACAAGAACAGCCTGCACTCCCAACCACCAAGCCTTCTTCTGTCAAGCCCTAAACTGCAAATTTTCAACCTTATTAAACATTAAGATGAATTTCACAATCCTGACTCAGTCTTCAGAATATTGGGATTACAGGCTTATACCATTGTTATAACCTTATAACCTTGCATAGTTTGCTCCACAAGGCTGAAACGAAATCTGGAGTCTCAAACTACATCCATAAAATCTCAGCCACCTGAGCTGAAGAACAAAAGACAAGCCAAAGTGAATGGAGGAAAGCTCATGAGTTCTAACACCACACAAAGAAGTGCAAGCACTGAGAGTGGGAGAAATAGTCTTCCACGGGGAAGAGCGCACCAACTGCTTATTCAATACCAGAAAACAGACACACAAGTAACATTACACAGGCTCAACAGGTTATGTTTAGAAAGATATGTATATACATATGTAACAATTAATGAAAAAAAGAGGCCATGAATTTGAAAGAGTAAAGGGCAGGTGGTACATGGAAAGGTTTAGAGGGAGGAAAGGGAAGGAAGAATTATTATAATTATCTTATAAATATACTTAATTACATTATAATTCTCAAAAATGAAAGAAAAAAATGTCCAAAAAAAGTGAATGAGGGCTAATGGATGAGTGGGACACCACCAAGCTGACCAACACAAATATTTTGGAAATTCCAGATTACTCTAAGCAGAAACCTATACCAAACTATGTAAAGACCAAGACGGAGACTCCTGAAGGCAGCAAGCGGGAAGCAATCCATCACAGATTTGTATTAGCAGATTTTTCATCAAGTATTTTAGAGGCTTAGCTGTGGAGTGGAGACCAGAGACAGATTAGAATCTTAATATGCACTCTTACCCAAAACCAAGAAGAGTGTAAGCCAGAAGGACTGTCACTCAGTGCGCTAAGAGTCGGCTGGGGATACAGTCCCATAGCAAACCTACTGAACCTCAGTAAGCCTGGGTCTGACACCTAGCACCAAAAGCAAAAAGTTAAATGTAATACAGCATATGAACAGAAAAGGGCTGTCCACATGATCACTGACTGACAGCCAGGCATGGTGGTGCACATCCATAATGTAATCCCAGCACTTCTTGAGAAGGAAAAGGAAGCTTAGGAGTTCTGGGCCAGTGGCTGGCATCAGACACCATCCTCGATCACTGTCCATCTTTTTTTTTTTTTTTTTTTTTGAGACAGGGTCTCTCACTGGAGGTAGGTGCCTGCCTGGCTGCCCAGCAAGCCCCAGGGATCCTCCTCTCCATCTTCCTATGTGCCACACCCCAACTCATACTTGTGTGACAAAGTACTTAATTGTGCTCATCTTAGCATTCATCCTGAGCTGTAAAGGTTCTGAGTACAGCAGGAATCATGGGTTAACTGTGACCTAGGCAACGGTTTCTGGGTGACTTCCTCACGTTTCTCACATTTGCTTAATTGCAGACCTAAATAGCCACTAATGATGTTGCAGTTTCAAACAGCAAAGTTTATTTCCCTAGAAGCAGAATGTGACCAACTTGACGTTAAGCAATTTATCTTGAAATCCATATTCAACTCTGCCAAATGAATTTTTCCCCTTTCTGGTTCTTTGAGACAGGGTTTCCTACAGTCTAGGCTGGTCCCAAACTCTTACCTGAGGGTGGGCTCAAACTTCTGGTCCTCTGATCAATCTGCAGAGTGCTGGGATTACAGGTGTGCACCACCATGCAGTATTTAATAAAACTGGGGGTTTAACTTGACTATTACTACTGGGGAAATACATCCCCCAGCTCACAAGTGGAGGTCAGAGGACATTTTTGAGGAGTGGGTTCTCTCCTTCCACCATGTGGTTGTGGGATTAAACTCGTTTATCCACTGAGCTATCTCACCAGTCCTACAACACTGTTTTGAAAATACTGAACAGATAGATTCTAATTCCCCCAAAATACTTTAAACCATAATTCATTCCTTTCAGCTATTCTCTTAATTACTCCTCTATTGCTATGACAAAACACCAAGACCAAAGGCACCTTATAAAAGAAAGCAGTAATTTGGAGATTACGGCTCTGGCATTCTCATTCAGGCCACCGGAGCTATATTTGTTTGAGACATCAGTAGGACATTTCTACACACACATCAGTCTCTCTCCAGAGGGCCATACATAGCGTGACTGCAGAAAAAAGGATAACACAGATTCTCTTTCAATGGCTCCTCTCCACTCTATCTCTGGCTGTTCTTGAAGAAACTCGGAACACTGCAAAACCATTTGATCAGCCCTGCCAGTTTGAACAGCATTGCTTTCAATGAGACTCGGCTCTTAAATGAAATACTGGGTCATGGCATGTGGCACAGATTCCAAAGGGGAGTGCCTTCTAGATAGATACAGGCACCATTACTACAGCTGTCTACAACTCACTTACTATTATCAGAGAGGAGCAGGAAACACAAGTTCAGAAACAGGTTGTAGTACCAAGAATGTTCCTAAGGACACACGATTTCTTTACTAAGAATACATCATTGTTCAAGCCAGGTGTGACAGCACATGCCTGTAGTCTTAGCACTCAAAAAGAGGAGGCAGGAAGGTCACCAGCTCAAAGCCAGCCTGTGCTACATGTTATAAATGCATAAATAAATGCAAGAAAGAAGGAAGGAAGGAAGGAAAGAAGGAGCAGCTGGGGAAGGAACATCATTATAATTAGCAGGATACCTACTGCTGATGAATACTATAGTATTGAGGTGAGCTGAGGATGTAGCTCAGTGGCATCATGCTTGTCTAGCATGCATGAGGCCCTCGGTTCGATCCCCAGTAGCATATGTTAGTAATAGTAACCCCAACGGTAGCAATAATAGTAATGCCAACACATCATCCACTTCACTGACCTCATCTTACAGAAACAAAAATTTGATATCAAGTTCACAAATACAATTAAATGGCGTCAAAACTGTTAGTTAAGCCCAAGTCTAGCTTTTAAAAGCTGTAAAGTTATACTACACTGAAATATTATCCTCAAACCCTTCAAGGTTATTTCCTACCAGGCAAGCAAGCGTCACTGCTTATGGGGAAAGAGGAGTCAGTGTTAGCTAGCATGCTGGGCTAGTTACCTCTTAGCATCACCATGACAAAAAAATGACAAAATGTTGGACAAGAAGCGACTTAGAAGAGGTTTACTTTGGCTCATTATTTGATGGAGGCAGGTGACTGATGGCACAGGAGCAGAAGCCAGCAGCTGTGGAAGCACAAGCCTGCTCACATAAGAAGCAGAAATCCAATTCCTCCAAGGAGGCCCCACCTCCTAAAGGTCTCACAACCTTGACAGAGTGCCACCAGCTGGGGCCAAGTGTTCAAACACATGAATCCAGAGGCCATTGTGCATTTAAAGCATCACTCAATGGCCATTTAAGAAGTTTTCACAGGGATAAAGCTGCTGGCATTCTCCATTCAACACTGACAAAGAGCATCAACTTCAAGTCACTGCAGCTTCATCTACAAAACCTAGGCTAGAAATGACAGCCAGTTTTGTTAGCTGGGAAATAAAAGAGATGAGTGAACTGCTCGGCAGGATGGCCTAACACATGTACCCACATAACCCAGTGGTTATGACAAAGGAGCACTTTAGTTGTTCTCTCTCAGAATGAGCAAAGATTTGCAGAAAGAAAACTAGTGCCAGGCATGGTGGATCATAGTAACCCTGATGTTGTAAAAATATAAAAAATAAAAAAGTATGGCTGTCTTTTACCTCGCTGGCCATAGCTGAACCCACTGTGGGTTCAGCACCGCAGTGCCCCAAGATGTCTGCTAGATATCTTAAGTCTCAGTCAGCAAAGTGTCTCACCCGCTCTGCTCCATCCCAATTACACTGTCAAAGGCCTCTCTCTGGGCCTGGCAGCAATCTCTCTACCCATCTAGTTCCTAAGGCAGGTTTCCATGACAGAAATACACATCCCAACTCTGTGGTGGCCCAGACCAGCCACCGCACACTTTCTTACACTTAAATCTACACATGAAAGAACCCACAACACAATAACCTTTGGCCCAATTGATAAGATATAATTGCCCACCTAAACATACAAAACCCAATACACATCCATCCCTTAAAAACATTCATAACAACTTGTAAAGGCACAGCGTGGAATCTTAATGTCACCTGCCATATTGTCCTGCCACTGCTTCTCTCCCTCTCCCTCCTGTTTCTTCCCCCTTTCCATTCCAGGCTCCTCCTCTTCCTTCAAATTTCTCTCCCGCCCATCCTTCCTTCTCCTCCAGTGACAGGCTTCCTTCTATCCTGTTCCTGCCCTCACCTGTATTTTACAAATTCAGTGGGGAGAAGGTTCTGGTGAAGTCACATGAGTCCTGAGTACAGACTAGGTAGCTGTCCTTGGGGCAGTGGAATTAGCATCAAAATACAGATAACTCCAGGGCAAACCACAACATAACCCTAGCTCTTGGGAGACAGAGGCAAAAGGATAATGTTGTGACAAATTTAAGCCAGCCTGAGCTACATAACAAATTCCAGGCTAGCTTGGGCTGTATAGTGAGAACCTTCCTCAAAGGGTATCAAAAAAAAACAAAACAAAACAAAAATAAATACATAATTAAGCATTTCCCCATACTGCTTCACTTTATTAAGTTGGTAATTACAATGTATCTGCAGAGTCAGGCTCAGTGCTACATACCAAGAGAGTCTGTTGTACAAGCAGAGTCAGGAATGCAGATACTTAGCACAAATAACTCCAATTCTGAACAAGTAACAAAAAAGAAAACAAGGCATAACTACCTTTGCCTAGGAGACAAGTTGAGGCTCCACAGATGTAGGACCTGAATGAATGTGTAAGCAGTGCTATCCAAGGGAAAGGAGGAAAGACAGACCAAAGTACTGAAGGCAAAGGCAAGAGCTCAGGGGGCTGGAGAGAGAGCTCAGCCAGAGGACCCAGACTTAGTCCCTAGTACCCACATGATAGAGGGTCACAACCATCTATAACTCGAGCTCCCAGTGACTCATGGACTCCAGATAAGCACATGTGCCCAGACAGACATGCACGCAAAACACCCATATACATAGTAAGTAAATACAATGAAAATCAATAAAGAAAAAAGAAAATGGCAGCATCTCCTTCTGTCAGCACCACAGTCAAACACTTACAAGGAAGGTCCATTTCTGTCTCTCTCCCCCCACACACATCTTGCTAATTCACCTGCAAATCTTCCAAAGCTTGCCAAAAGAAATGCCAAAATCTACATGTTTATAGGAAGGCTAAAACAGTCAGGGACCAATTAACAGTGGCTTCATACGTAACAAGAAGGCTAAAGTAAGCATATAACAGTGCAACAGGCCATACCCAATTTCCACACTAGCAGTCCTTACAGGTCCTGAAGGGCTGATCTTACCAAGTGGCAAAGCAACACTACAGAGTCGTCTATGGCTATGAAATCACATGCAAAGTTCAACTACTTTATGGACTTTATGCTAAGTGGGCATGGGTGGCATATACCTGTAAGCCCAGAACTCAGTAAACAGGGAAAGGGATTATATAGTTCAGGGCCACCTCAAGACTCATAGTGAATTTGAGTCTTCTTGGAAGTACATGAGACCCTGTCTCACAAAACAAACAAAAAGTGCTTCGGGCTGCCCTCAAACTCACAATTCTCTCGTCTCAGTTCTCCACTGCTAGCACTAGAGGCACATGCCAGGCTTAGGTCAGTGATGAAGCTCCTCTCAGTTCTCCTCTCACATGGTGAAGATAGGTGTCAATACGTCCTGTCACTGGAACATTACAGCACTCATTGTAGAAACAACAGTTTTCAACATGAGGTTGGATAATACAGGTATCCTGGACCTTGCCCACTGTTTACGAGTTAAGGGATTACAAACAAGTCCGCTAACCAACCTTACCACTGTTCAGTTCTGATGTTTATGGAAACTCAGGAATGATATGAAGACCTGGAATCTTGTACCTTAGATTAGAACTCTGAGGCTAGGAACACAGAACTAAACCAACGCTGGTGAGGAAACCTCAGTGTCTTTTAAGGAAACAGTGATGTGATTTGCATCTTTATGCCACAAGATGGTAAGGAGACAGAGGCCATAGGGAAGAAAGAACTGGCCCTTAACCAAGGCTCCTCCAGAATGCTGCAGTTCTGGTCAAGGGCATGCTTAGATGGGACTTTCAAGGAAGACTATAATGTTGCTTTCCATTTGTGCACATAGTAATTTTAAAAACTTGCAATCCTCCTGCCTCAGCTTCTAGAGGTGTAGAGGAATTTTTCCCTAATTGATTGATTGGGTAATAAAGATGACAAGAAGCCAACCACTGAGCAAGGAGGAGGCGGGCCTTCCGGGTCCAAGAGGGGAGAAAGGATCAGGCGTTTTGGACTGAGAGGAGGAACAAAGCAAATAAGATGTAGGCCGGGGATTGTTAAATCTGGTGGCAGAATTCACCAGGATCCGCCACCAGGAGATTTCTAACATAGAATAGTTGATGAACTTAGGATGATATAGATTCCACACCCAGCGATTGTGTTATCTGTTGATTCTAAACTAAGATTGTCTGGAGTTTTCCATTCTGCAGTGACTCAGGTGGGCCAGAGGGAAAGAACTTAAGTGAGGCGGAATTCAGCCAGGCTTTGGGACAGGAAGATTAGGCAAGGACTGAGCTCACGGGGAAAGGTATCGAGCAGAGCGCCGGCTGGTGAGAGCACACCCACAGTTGCCCGCAGGGACCAAGAGAGCTATCTCAGAGCTCTGGAGAGGCAGAGACAGCATTGGTGAGAGAGGCTTTGGCAAGGGGAAACATGTGGTCTCGATCGGCTGTGTACCGGGCTGAGAACAGACCCAGACCACAGACCAGTGCCTAGCCGGCGACGGTGTGAATTGTTTTTTAATAATTACAACGTTGAGGGGCTAGTATTACCCGCCTACACTGCCAAGCCAGCTTAAATACACGATTCACACATCCGTCTAGCCACGAAGGAAAATGAGGCTGAGAACTTAGCTTAATGGAAGAGTGCTCGCCTATCACAAGGTTCACACTCCAAAGCCTCGAGGAGGTGAGCGATTACTAGTTAATCTAGGACTGAAGAGCTTTTCAGTCTTAGTGTGATTAAATTCAACACTCAAAAATTTCCAAGGACTAAGCAAAAAAGGCTTACTTCCTAAACAAAAGCTACTAATCCAAGAACTATCAAGTGAAATGTGGACAGGAATTGAACCTAAATACCACACAAGGAGCCTTAAGTAGTGACCATTTATTGAATATATTCTAGCACTAGCAGAGTGCTAAGCAAACAGTTACTTATTTAATTCTCAACTCTGTGAAGTAGCTTAAAGATCATCTCACTTCCCAGAGGAAGGAAAGGAGCTGAGAGATACTTCCACTAATGCGTTCTGGCCACTGAAATATTCAAACCCAAACATGCTGGCTCCAGACCCCCATTTGGTGTTGTCTCCTCACCCCCCACCCCCGCCCCCTTCTTTTTATTTTCTGAGACATGGTCTCATTTAGTAGCTCTGGATGGCCTAGAACTCATTATATAGACTCAGAACTGACAGAAATCTGCCTGCCTCTGCCTTGGAGCACTGGGATGGATTAAGGTGTATGCCAGGGCGTCAGGCATAAAACCTACCCTTAACATTATACTTTGATTTTATATTAAAATTTTAATATATAATTAATTTATATATTAATACTTATTTATTGATATACTAGTATATTAATTTATATTATATTAATATTAATTTATATAATTAATATATTTTACATTTTGTATACTATTGGTTTACTGGATAACAGAGCTGAACACCCAGTATGTACCAAACACACTGGGCAGTCAAAGTGTTATCAGTGAAAGTCCCCACTTCTGAGGTGAGCAGATTATAGTAGTATGATAGCTAAAACGTATGGTAAATCTTGTCAGCCTGACTAGACGAAATATGTAGAGCAGTAAAGCATATCTCTGGGATGTGCATAGGCATGATGGGTATGTTTAGGTTTTGTTTAGTTTGAGTTTTTTAGACAGGGTTTCCTCTATAATCCGGGCTGACTTAGACCAACATTGCTGAGGCTGGCCTGTAACTCCTTCTTCAGACTCCTGAATGCTGGATTTCAGCCATGAACCCCCACACTGAGATGAAGCCCTTGATGGATTCATAGTATGACAGTATTATGCAAAGTAGATCAAAAGTAGGAGGTAGGGCCTGGTTGGGGAAAGGTCATGACAGCAAATCCTTGGGAAATAAATATACCTTATCCCTGATCCCTTTCTGTTTCCTCTTTCTGCTCCCAATGCCAAGAAGTTAGTAATAGGACTAGCGAGATGGCTTAGTGGATAAAGGCACTTATTGCCAACCCTGCAAGTTTGATGGACCCATATGATGGACAAAAACAAGCAACTCTCACACATGTGTGTGCACAATTTGTACATACATGTAATTTTTTAAGTTACAAGTATACTAAGCCACACAGTCTTGCCAGTTTAACATTCTGACTAAGAGCATGGGCACTAGTGAACACTGACTAAAGCCTCTCAAGTCACAAGACAAAACAAAGAACCATTCCTGTAAGATGAGGTATCTCAGCCAGTGACACAGGAGTTACATACAAAAATAGACTCTTCCCATGTGTCCACTGCTCAGAGTTTTTATATACTGACTCTACCACGCTGGAAGACACACCCTACTTTACACACCCATTTTACACACAAGGAATCAGGCACTAGGGTGTGCTGGTCAGGTTTTGTCAACCTGACACAAACACAGACATACCTGCCAACAATAATAGAGAACCTAGATCCAAGGAGTTCTCTCTGTCAGAGACCTGAGGGCACGACTAGGAGGTACTTTCTTCATTAATGACTTTTATAAACTTTCTTAAAAAACAGCAAATAAACAAGAATATCATGCACCAAGCTTAACCAGGCTAAAACTCTATGCAACTTAATAAGCTTATATATGGCTAGAATTGGCATATTAAATTTTATACTGACTCTACCATGCTGATTTCAGTATAGAATGTATTTTCTCATTTAGCTACCACCAAACCCAAAAAAATCCATGACAGAAGTAAAACTAGAAAAACAATTAATTAGATATGTTTGTGTCCACTGCTTTAGTCATCCTTCCTCATCCTCTTACGTTTTTTGGCTTTTCTTCAAGTTATTCCATATCCAAATATGCACTCATCTGCTCAGCAGAAGTCGGGTCTTAAACCAGGGAGTATAGCTGGCTCGTGCTTCTTAAGCTGTACCCTTCTAACTCACATAGTCACTTCTAAACATAGATCAAGTAAACTGGACCACACAGAACGCATATGCTAATAAATTTAGCCTCATAGTAATACTTTGACCATGTTAAATTAACTATTGTTAAGTAAATTGGTACGGAAATATTTTACTATCATTCTACAAACACATGATTTCCTTTCTAACCCAGCTTAAGAGGAAAAAAAGTCAATTTTTGAGAAAAAAATGTGACTTTTTTTTTTTAAGATTTATTTGCTTTATGTATGAGTACACCATAGCTGTCTTCAGACACACCAAAAGAGGGGATCAGATCCCATTACAGATGGTTATCAGCCACCATGTGGTTGCTGGGAATTGAACTCAAGACCTCTAACAGTCAGTGCTCTTAACTGCTGAGCTATCTCTCCAGCCCAAGGCTACTTCTTAGATACCTGAAGCCTACAATGACTTTGCCGTATACTTCTAAAGACATGTTTATAGGCACACTGTTTTACAGTACTGGGGACTGAGCCAGTCTTGGACAGCCAGCATGTCAGGTCTATCAGTGAGCTCCCTTAGAGAATACTAAGTAATCCCTAAAGCTCTACTCATTTTTAAAACTTAAAAGTTTTTTTCTTGATGAGAAAAGAATATTCTGGGGGCTGGAGAATCTGCTCAGTGGTTAAGAGCATTGACTGTTCTTCTAAAGGTCCTGAGTTCAATTCCCACCAACCACATGGTGGCTCACAACCATCTGTAATGGGTTCCAATGTCCTCTTCTGGTGTATCTGAAGAGAGAGACAGTGTATTCACATACATAAAATAAATAGAAAGTCAAAAGAAAGGAGAGAGAGAGAGAGAGAGAGAGAGAATGAGAATGAATGAATGAATGAATGAATGAATGAATGAATATCATTGTGGGGTTGTAAAATGGCTTGGCAGGTAAAGGTACTCACCACTAAGCCTGATGACCTGAGCCTGATCCCCAGGATTCACACAGTCAAAGGAGAGCATTAGCTCCAATGGGCTGTCCTTTGACCTCCACACATATACACACAGAAGAGATAATAAAATAATAGAAAAGAAAACCACTCTAGTGTATTACACTAGACAAACTATGAAACTAGATCCAAGTACAAGAGCCAGCATCTAATTTAAGAAGCAGAACCTTTAAAATAGAATGCTCTTAGAGCATAAGGCTTGTAGTTGGGACTCTGAAGCCTCCGAGTGAAATTGTCAGGTTTTAGAAAAACTAAATCCGGCCTGGGAGGTGGGGAGGCACACCTTTAATCTCAACACTGAGGAGACAGAGGCAGGAGGATCTGAGTTCTAGGCCAACCTGGTTTTCAGAGTGAGTTTCCAGGAAATCCAGGACTTCACTGAGAAACCCTATCTTGAAAGACAAAAACAAAACACAAAAAGCCTCAAATCTTTTACCTGAAATAGGCAAATGGGTTATATATTTCCCTAGTTTTTCTTAAATATGACCTTCAAAAACACAAATTAACTTTACAATTACAAACAATATGCAAGTGATTTCTTGATTATATGTGTGTGTGTGAAGTCAGACGCCAGCTTGCAGGTCTGTTCTCTTTCCATCTTGTGAGAACTCAGGGAAAAGATGATTGTAAGGAAGGAGACAGAGGCAAGCAGCATCCCAGCACTACCACAAAACCAAAGAGTTAAATAAGGACACTTGGAAATATCAGAAATCTAGAACATGCCATACACTAGGAACTGTACAGCAAACCACTAGAAAGCTAAGACGATGAGCTGTACTTCAGTCTGCCTGTAAGACTCAAAGAATAGAGAAAGCTTTTCTAGAAAAAAGCTGCCTAGAGTCCCAGTGCCAGCAGCTATTGACACAAAAGGAAGGCACTCCTTAAAATGTGCTCTGCCTAAACACCAACAAATGGCAAAGCAGTTTCTAAATGCTGCCAATGCAAGAGCTATTCGCCTTGCACAAGGCAAATGGGCATTGCTCCCGATGTCCAACTTTAATGTAGAGATGTATCTATTCAGAAGAGCTCACCACTGGAATTCACTTTCTAGAATGAAATCTGGCCATATGATAGAAGTGTGTTCAAATCTTTTCATTCACTGCCAACTCCAGAACTCATCCTCAAGAAATGCAGGACTGAGGTAAAATGGCAAAACCCTGAAAACCACTCATGTTCTATGATGAGGAAATGATCAATCAAATATGCAAAGTGTAAAGCACTGAAAAGTTCAGCTACAGTGAACTTTTTATAGAACAGACTGCTATATTCTGGCCTAGATTGCTGCTGTACCAGGGAAACACCTCCTATTACTGTGGTGCCTTTCCCTGATGGCGGGCCTCCTGCAAGCCCTGAAATGTGTCACTCGAAATCATCTCAACAGTGCAGGTGTTTGTGAGCATGGTGAAGCCATTTACAGGTACAAAGGGCTACCAGTTCCTGAAGGTAGTGAGGTAAGTGGTGGCTTCCAGGTTATGAGAGACGCCTTTCCTTGTCCTTCCTGCAGCAAATGCAAAAATGGATTTTATATGCTACAATGACAAATTTTTCTGTGACAAACTAGGCTTTTCTTGCCTGGTTCTAGTTAATGCTGTTGATGGGTCCCTGTCCCTGAAGCATTCTATCAACAGTAATGACTGAACCCTAGCTCAAGCCCTATAGCCTGCTTCAGAAATTCTTTTAGTTCTAATTCTGTGTGTGCATTTGTCAGGGTATGAACATTTAATGAGCATTAAAGTGCCGGAGGAGGCAAGAGGGATCAGATCCTCTGAAATCCGAGTTACAGGCAGTTGTGAATTGCCTGATGTGGGTACTAAGAACTGAACTCATGTCTTCTGCAAGAACAGTACACTCCAGCCTTTGGGCCATCTCTCCATTCCCTACATCCTGATTTTTTTTTTTACATACATACATACATACATACATACATACATGCGCACACACACACACACACACACACACACACACACACACACACACATCTTTGCAACTGAAAATAAAAGAAATTAAAAGGATGGGCTGTACTTAGACAGTCTGCCTATAAGATTGGGGAAGTATTTTATAACACATTCTGCTATATTCTGGCCCTAGATTGCTCCTGTACCAGGGTGAGGGAACATGAAGCAGTGTCTCTGTGGTAAACAAAGGGCACCTTGCAGGACTGGATCTCTTCTTCCACTATGTGGATCTCAGTGATGGAGCTCAAGCTTGGTGGCAAGTGCTATCTGTTAAGCATTCTCACCTGCCTAAAAGTTCTTAAAAGGAATTTGGACACACACTTGAAAATAGTAAGACAAAAATGCTTTGAAACACTGACGTGAGTTCACCTAGATGATGGGAATACAAGTGGTTCCTTCCATATCTCTGTTCATAGCCCTTCAAATTCCAAGTCTCCTGTATTAACCTCAAGAACCATGGCTGCAGCGATGGAAGCCTTTATGGCTGAGTACATGATACATAATCAAGGCCAGTGTTCAGACCCCAGCACGCCTGTAACAAGCCTGGTGCCCCACTCACCTGCAAACAGTTGTGCATATAACCAAACACAGATACACACATGAATAAATAAATTTTCTTTAAAAAAAAAATCAGGGAAGCTCTCTAGGGCTTCCAAATCTAAATTTTATATAGTATATAGGCACAGTCCTCTCTGCCTCCAAATTCAGTGATAATCTGGGAGAAGCTGGGAAGTTCACTAAGTGGTCAGTCTTTAAACACCATCATCTACAATGGATTTTGATGAGAACAGTTTTGCATGATTCTTAGATTACACAGAACAATAATGAAAGAACTGACTGAATCAAAGAGCAGGAAAGGGCTGACCGACGGCAGAATGCCCCAGGCTCCTTACCTACGAATCTAAGACATACAGAAGGCTAGCCTCTACACTAGATGTGCACTACATTTAACATCTAAACTTAAGACAGGACATTTAAAAACAAAACTGATTTTGCCATTATTACCCAAGTTAAAATAAGCCATTTTACATAATTCGAAATTAAAACCAAGTATGATTCTATCTATCTGTGCCTCAAAACTCAGGAAGCAGAAGGGTTATTACAAGTTTGAGGCCAGCCTAGGCTATGAAGGAGTCAAGATTAGCCTAGGCTATGAGGGAGTCAAGATTAGCCTAGGCTATGAGGGAGTCAAGATTAGCCTGGGATACGGTGTCACCTTGTCTATAAAAAATAACTTAAAATGAGTCTGCTTTGGAATGCTAAAGACAGCTCAATAACAATATGCATTATTAGCTAGCTATGTAAATGTCCATGATTGTCCACTGCTCCTGCCATTCATGAATAACCATTTTCTCCTAATTTATGCCACTATATCAGCACCTTGATTAGGGGTTGGGGATGTGGTTAATTGATGAGAATCATCCAGAACTGCAAAACCCCTGGGTTCAGTTCCTAGCATCATCATATAAACAATATATGAAATCAGCACAGGAAATCAACATATCCCTTTACTTTATAGAGAGAAAAATGCTTTTTAATTATGTGTGAGTATGTGTCTGTGTAGCAGTGTAACACAATCACACATAACTCAGTTAACCACAATTGGCAGAACAGTACAAAATTTTTATGACATCCACTTTTAAAATATGTGTTTCTGTGAGCCAAGGTGTTCTCAGAGGCCAGAAGAGGGCATTGGATCCCCTGGAGCTGGAGTTATAAGGAATTGTGTGGTCCCTGACATTCGTGCGTGACTGTACTCAAGTCCTCTGGAAGAGCAGCAATGGCTGAGCTTTCCAATCCCAGAAAAAGATTTGTAAAGGATCTATATCTCCCCATTCTCCACTCTATAGTTCTAAGATAGACTGAAAGTGGCAGATGAGAACAGTAAAAAAATGCATTAGCCTGTGCCTAATTCTATGCTGGCTACCTGTCAGCTTGGTCACTGGAACCCTTGGCTTTCCCAGCCACATCAGTAAAATGAAGGTAAAATCAGATGATTTAAAGTATCTATAAGCTCTTAAATATGTAAGTTGGCCGGCCATGTGTGGTGCTACAGGCCTGTAACACTATCAGGCCAGAGGCTAAGGAAGAAGAGCTCCCAGTTGGAGGCCAGACTGAGCTATATAACCAGACCTCATCTCAAAACAAAACAAAACACAATAGATGCAGGCTTCTTCAATCTTGCCAAGTATCTTTCCCTAATTTTTACCAGTAGTAAACTTATCCTTGGACTAACTTCAATTAATCACAATTTGAAGAAATACACACTTTTATAACACTATCTACTTATAAGATACATAATGTTTACAAGAGTTTACCCTATAATAATTTGCAATTACATATTTCTTAGTAAACATACTGTGACCCATCTAAGTGTCCCAGTAAATGATTACTCAACAAAACATTACATTACACATATAGGACACATGACTGATTACACAACTGCACCAACATTAACACAGTAACTGAACATATTTCATTTCTATCATATCAAAAAATTAAAGTCTAGAGGTGTTCCAATACCATCCAGAACAAATGACAATACTCTGCACCTCATGTCTCTCAATAAACAAGGTGCCATTTCAAGTTTAAAAGCATCAGAGAAACTGAGAATCTTTGTTCTTGAACAGAACAACTTTTGGACCAAGCCCCACATAAAAGAAAGTAAGCTTCCCAATCTTTGTAAAGTCCTCCACTTTTTAGGTAGATGCAGGGACTTTAGATAAAATGTTTATAATCCCTCCACCTGGGAGACTTGGGCGGGTGGCTTTCCAAGTGTTTGCCAACCCGGATTACCTGATGAGTTCAAGGACAGAGGGCCGCAGTGAAACCCTCTCAAAAGAACAAAGACTGGATGAAAGACAAGTTAAGCTAGTAGTATCTAAGGAGTCAGCCCCTTTCTCAGCATTTTAAACCCCACTGCCAACTTACAGTCTAGCCTTTTTTCTTCTTCCCTAAATTATTTTTTCTTCTTAGTGTGTGTGTTGGGCGGGGTTCAGATGTGGATCAGACTTCCAACTATCATTCTGCCTAGGCTCTTAAATGCTAGAATTACAGGTAAGCATCACCAACCATGTCTTGGGTGTTAATATTTTTAATTGACAGACCATAATTATGTATGTGTGTATGTGGGGGATAATGTAACATTTTATGATATAGAGAATTTGGAATGATTAAAATGAGTTAAAGATAGCCTCTCTTTTTTGTGGGATCTTTTCTTAACAGAGACTATCTCCATCATATAGTCTAATATTGATGGATAACAGAGGGTCACTAACTTCAACAGCACTGCTGACATTTGATAGTTGTTAAAATGAATCTAATTCAGAAGAGAAGGGGGCTTAAGGTGCTTCCTTTCCAAGAGCCATAAATCTGCAACTGCCAACCACACTGGCCTGAGAGAAATGAGGCCTGCTCCGTCCTTTCTCAATGTATTTTCCATGTACCTGCTTTGGGTAGTACAGCCACTAGAGATATCTACATGTTATCGCTTCCCTACTCCTCCTGGTAAGCCCTTAGAGCAACTCCCTCAAGAAATCTATTGTTATCTGCACTTCATAGATCAGAAAACCGCAATCGACTCAACCAGACCCAAGGCTGCTAAGTGGCAGATCCAGATTTCAAATCCAGGACTGCTTGGCATAAAAGTTCAGGTTTGTTGTATCAAGCTACACTGTCTAGTGATAATAAATGCACAAAAGTAAGCAGTATGTCTCTTGAATTCTACTCATTGATGCAGGTTCTTGCATTAACTCCTCCTCCACAGCAAATACAAGTGACCATACCAACGCACCCACGATTACCAATTCAATCTTGTCCAGGGGACAGGACTGCCAAGGAATTGCCAATTCTTATCTTGGTAACATAAAATGAACAGCTCGAAGTCTATATAAAAGTCCTGGTATGAAAGAAAGCCTAAAGTTTGTTCTGCCTTATTCTCTTGGGGTGGGGGTGGGGGCAATATAGAAAGAGCCCAACCCAAAGCATAGGAATTTCCCTCATAGTTATATTCAGCCATCTTCGAAAAGAAATTTTGAGTCTCTGCTCCTGTCTTTCACGCCTGTTGCTCTATTACTACAGGGACTGAGTCACAAGTTACCTAGTTTCTCCCATGGCAGTGTGCAGCCAAACCAGTCTGGCAGCTCAGCTGTCTCCTGCGTGAGGATTCCAACAAGCCTCTTGAAGGTCTGAGAATTGCGGCCACTTCTCATCGGAACAACTGTAAAGCGCAACCCTCTAAGTACAGCCCTAAGACTGTGCTCCAAAGACTGACATTCACACCCATTCCTTCCCCAACCAATCAAAAACGCAAAACTCAAAACAACCACTCTCCCACTGAATTAACCACCACATTATATTTAAGTGTATTTAATCTCCAGGCAATTTCCCCGAGTCTGCATAAGCTATGCCCCAATCCAAACAAATTCCTTCTCTAGGAGGAAAAAAAAAATCTCTCTAAAGACCAAACCCTGCAGGATAGTTAACTTTATGTTGAACACAGATCCATCTATCCGCCCGTTTAACACAATCACTCTGGAGAAACAGAGACTCGCCTCGCCCTTACTCCCTGCCTTAATACTGGGATCTGGATGGTCACGCCAACAGTTTCCACCAGTAAGCTAGGTCATCAGTTTGATCTCTGACTCTCCGTGGACAAGTGACAAAGACCAAGCGAACTGGAGGCGCCGAGGCTCCCCCTGGCATTCACAGATGCGCCCACACCGGTTGCCTGCTTTCACAATGCGGCTCCTTCGTCCCAAGTGGAGATTTCGGAGAGGCTTCCCCGTCGCAGGCGTTCTGGAAAAGGCCGAGCTCACCCGTCCGGATGAGCAAGTGACAGGTTGGAATTAACCCTTCAGCCTCCACAGCCCGAAAGGCGGCAACTGTGACAGACTCGGATTAACTCTTTCCAGGCCGCCTTAAAGACACAGCCCCCCACCAAAACGCAATGTGGAATTGACCCTCCGGCGCTGACCCTCCGGCTACAACCTCCGAGGCCCACACCCGAAGGATCGCACCGCCCGGCCCTCAGGGAGGTGACAGGCCCCGGACGCCGGCCAGGCCGACCTCATAGGGCTGCTCACCGCGATGACATTGACGAAAGTGGTCTTGCCAGAGTACTGCAGCCCCACCAGCGTCAGTTCCATCTCCTCCTTCCAGAAGAGCGAGCGGAACCAGTCCAGCAGGCGGGAGATGAGCGCCAGCATGGCGGCGGCCGGCAGCGAGCGGGGACGGGCGCGGACGACGACAGACACTGCTTCCCACGAGCGGGTATCGGCCCGGAACCCGCCAACGGCTCTTCAGCGGGCCCCCCGGCGCGACTCGGGTAGACACAGGCAGGAGGCTGCGACGGCCGGAGCCAGGAAGCCCAGCGGGTCATATGACTCGCCCTACCCCCCCACGCCCAGCCCTGCGCAGCCGCGTAAGCACACAGCAAGAACGGCGAGGGCCCATAGGCTCCGAGCGCCCGCCGGCGACATCGCCACCTGGTGGTGCGTCCCAAGGCACAGTGTTATCGCCTTGGTGTCAATTCACTTTTTGTCACATGTTTTTTCTCTTTCATTGTGGGTTCATTCACCATTTTTTTTTCCAACTTATTGGGCTCCTCACAGTCGCAGGCCAAGGATTTCAGTACTAGAGAGGTGTAGGCAGGAGGATCAGGAGTTCAAAAAGCAAAAAGGGTAGTGTTACAGAAATGACTCGGAGGTTAAAGGGCTTGCTGCTCTTTCGGTGGACCGGAGAGTTCAGGACCCAGCACACATGTCTGGCAGCCCTCAACAGCCTGTAACTTGAGCTCGCGGGGGTGGGGGTGGGGGGTCTAGATCCAGGGCTTTCTGACCTCCCTCGTACACTCTGCAAGCACGTGCACATACTCCCACAACAAAACACATAAATCATAATAATCTTTAAAAAGAGTTGGGGCTTGAGAGATGGCTCTATGGTTAAGAGCACAGACTGCTCTTCCAGAGCTTGAGTTCAATTCCCAGCGACCGCTTGGTGACTCACAACCATTAGTAATGGCATCTGATGCCCTCTTCTGGTGTGTCTGAAGACAGCAACCGTATACTCACATTAAATTAATTAATTAACTCTTTAAAAGAGTTGGTCCTCATTCACTTATTGACTGAATTTTTCTATAATTGTTTGTTGACAATGAAAGAAAATGTTAATACTCTGAGTAGTTGAACACAGAATAAAAAAAAAAATCAGAATTTGGGTTGGGATGTAGCCCAGTGGTAGAATGCTTGCCTGGCATGTATTGAAGCACTGGGTTCTGGGGAGGTTGAATGGGGTGGAGGGCAGGGAGTGATCGGGAAGTAAAGTGAATAAATCAATTCATGGGAAAAAATTCTTTCCCAGCACGTGAAAGACATGGGGTTCATTTCTAGCACAGCAAAACAATAGTAACAGCAAAATCCCTGCCCTCCTGTGGCTTACAGCCCAGTGTGGAGAACATACAGCAAACAGAGGAGAAAATGCTTCATGGTACTTCACGTTGTAAAGAAAACTGAAGAGGAACAAAGAAGAAGCTCGAACAGACTCTCTTGTCTTTAAGTCAGGTGGTCCTGAGTGGAAACGCTTGAGGGAAGTGAGAAGGAGAAGCAGGCTGACCTTCGGTAGAAGCACATTCCAGGAAAAGACCCTGAATGGGGAAGGACAGTGAAGTGGTTTGGAGGTTGAAAGACGGTGTGCCTGAGGCAAGGGGGAAATGATGGAATTATATTTTAATTGAAAATATTTTTTTAAAAAGACACTCCGGCTGACTGCCCCAACTTCCCCAGTTGATTTCTGCTTCGTATTTGTAAACCTCTAACTTGATGCTTTCTTGTTTAGCTCTCTCAACCAACTACTCTAGTCGCCTCTGCTGGATGTTGTGAGCTTGCTATTTGGTAGAGCCTGGCTACCTATCGCTACTTGCTATTTATTCTTTTACTTTTATTTGCTGTGTACTTAATAAGTACATTCATTTAAAGCCAAAAGTGCAGCCAAAAGTTTATTCTCGGAACAATACAAAACACTGTCGTAGATCAGTGAAACCTGGAGTGGGGAGAGGTAGAAAGAAAATTCAGGGACCAGAGGGAGTGGGACACGGGGCCCTAGTTTGGATTTGATGATAGAAGATGGGAAGCCAGGAGGTTACCTGAAGATTTAACTGTTTTTATTGTATGTGTGATTTTTCCTGCACTTGTCTCTTTGCACCAAATCCCTGCCTTACCTGAGAAAACGAGAACACATCGTATCCTCTGGAACTGGAGTTACAGACAGTTATTAGCCTCCATGGAAGAACAACAAGTGCTCAACTTCTGAGGTAACTCTGTAGCCCCTGTGGAGAGACTGACTCCTGTGTGGTGTGTGTGTGTGTGTGTGTGTGTGTGTGTGTGTGTGTGTGTGTGTAAGACAGAGACAGACAGACACAGAAAAAAATAGACAGAGGGAGACGAGACAGAGACAGAGACAGACAGAGAGACAGAGACAGAGACAGACAGAGTAAGGAGGGATCAGGAGTGTATTCATGCCACAGCACACATGTAGAGGTTCAAGGACAATTTGTAACAGTTGACTCTTCTCTTCTACCATGTGGGTTCCAGGCTTCACAGCAAGTGACCTTACAAGCTGAGCCTTGTTTAGATTCTTAGAGCTCAGTTTAGATTTTTCAAGGTTCACTGGGAGTGGATAAGGAAAATTGCTGCCAAACCCGATAACCTGAGTTCTATCTTCAGGCCTCTCACAATGGAAACAGAAAAAAAAAATAGCTAGTTGCTCTGTGATCTCCACATGCACGGCATGGCTCTTGTGCACAAATCAATACGTAAATGTTAAAAGAATTTGTTTCAAAGTTCAATGAAACAGGTTTGTGGAAAACTGTCTGGGGGAGGACACTGTGGGTTGTCCTTCCTCTGTCCCCTAAAGGTCAGGACACTTTGGTTTGAGGTTTCTCACCTCCAGAACTGTCAGAAGATTAACACTCTGTGATTTTTAAACTGCTTAGCTACTGGGACTTCAGCTCTGAAACCTAATAGAGGAGATGAATGGAGGCCAGTTGGAGGCCAGCTCAGAAGCCTGTTTCTCTGGCTTATGAAGTGAAGATGGTAGCCTGGCCTCTAACTCTGTGAGCACTGTGTGCTAACTTTCATGGAGCCTCCATTCCAGGAAGCTGTGTAGAGTAATTAACCCAGTCTTACTCTTATGCGTTGGTATTCAGGTGCTGAGCTCAAGCCTCATGCTTGTAACCAAGGGCTCTACCTCCTATCTACAGCCCTTGCTCACACTAAAGTTCAGAACAGCCTTGAACTTCTGACCCTCTGCCCTCCATTCCCTGAAGCTTGGCCTAAAGGCGTGTACCACGTTGGGCTCCAAGCTAATTATAAAATGAGGAATGTCCTTCATCTACATTTACTCTTTCCACTTCTGTCATTTTTAGTCAATGGAAAAAAACACTTTTCAACTGGAGAATCTAGTATTCTATTTAAAAACAAAACAACTTATGTAGGCTGGGGAGATGGCTCAGTTGATGAAATAGGTGCTGTGCAAGCCGGAAGGCCTGAGTTCAGATCCCTGAATCCACAATAAAACAAAAAACAAAACAACAGGAGTGGCAGCACACGCCTGTAAACACCCCACCCCACCCCCAACCTGGGACAGGGTCCTGGCCAGCTAATCTAACCAACTAGTGAGCTGCAGGGTCAGCCCCTCATCACAAAAAAAAAAAAAAAAAAAAAAAAGCGGAGAGTGACTAAATAAGCCACACCACCATAGCCTCTGGACTCTGTCCACTAATGCACATGAGTTTGTGCCACACGTACACCACTGGCACATTCGAGTACCCACACGCAAGAGAGAAGACGTTGAGCTGGGGTGTTTGAGTAGCATTCACAACGCTCTGAGTCGGATCCCAACCACTGCATAAACTTGGCACAGTGGCAAAGGCCTGCCACCTTAGTGCTTTTGAA
Source organism: Rattus rattus (assembly GCF_011064425.1). Taxonomy (NCBI): domain Eukaryota; kingdom Metazoa; phylum Chordata; class Mammalia; order Rodentia; family Muridae; genus Rattus; species Rattus rattus. The sequence goes on from NC_046159.1 coordinate 38,017,731, forward strand.
GTAGGGACAGGAGGATCGGAAATTCAAGGTCATCCTGGGCTACAAATGGAACTCTGATGTCAACTTAGGCTACATGAAAATAAACTATCAATTTGTTTTTATCTTCATGATGAAAACAATGGCTACGAAAAACTTTTTAATGAGATGGGAGGGGGTCCATCCGTGTTCTTTCTGCACTCAGGAGGCAGAGACAAGAGAGATTAAAGCAGGTTCAAAGCCATTTCATCCGCATAGTGAGTTCCAAGAACCAGCCAGGGGAGCATATAAATAAACGAATGTGTAGTTTAAACTTTTCTGAAGTGATCAACACTATTTTAGGGCTTTTTTTTTTTTTCCAGAGACAGGGTCTTCTGTAGCTCAGGATGATGTGAAATGGTAAGCGGTCAAAGATGACCCTAAGTGCTGAGGAAAGCCCAGCCGAAACCACCATGGGGTGTCTTGAAGTCAAAAAAGAAAGTCTTTGTCACAGCCAGTGGCATCTACACAGGAAATTTGCCCAAGTCA
>NC_046159.1:38721279-38788779 GCF_011064425.1 Rattus rattus
GTGCCCTGCGCACACTCATGTATTTAGTCTGACCTTGCTGTGTCAGGCTAGTGCCCTGCGCACTCATGTGTTTAGTCTGACCTTGCTGTGTCAGGCTAGTGCGCTGCGCACTCATGTATTTACTGTAACCTTGCTGTGTCAGGCTAGTGCCCTGCACACTCATGTATTTAGTCTGACCTTGCTGTGTCAGGCTAGTGCCCTGCGCACTCATGTATTTAGTCTAACCTTGCTGTGTTAGGCTAGTGCCCTGCACACTCATGTATTTAGTCTGACCTTGCTGTGTCAGGCTAGTGCGCTGCGCACTCATGTATTTAGTGTAACCTTGCTGTGTCAGGCTAGTGCGCTGCGCACTCATGTATTTACTGTAACCTTGCTGTGTCAGGCTAGTGCCCTGCACACTCATGTATTTAGTGTAACCTTGCTGTGTCAGGCTAGTGCCCTGCGCACTCATGTATTTAGTCTGACCTTGCTGTGTCAGGGTAGTGCCCTGCGCACACTCATGTATTTAGTCTGACCTTGCTGTGTCAGGCTAGTGCCCTGCACACTCATGTATTTAGTCTGACCTTGCTGTGTCAGGCTCTGTGTAGTCTGGCTGGGGTTCTGCCCACTTTTTGCTTTTTTTGTGCTTCTGAAACCGCTCTTTAGCCACTCATCTGCCTGCCGTGCTGCTTCATAAGCTGCTGCTATTCAAAGCGTACCCCAGGGCTAAGCAGCGACTGAAAGCTTGTTAGAAATGTACCTTGAGGACCACGTGAAAACCACGAAAGCAGCATGTCTGGATGTCTGCGTGGATAGCCTAGGATGTGTATCTGGACAGCCACTTCTGTCTGTCTGACTGTCTGTCCATCCACTGCGCATTAGTTACTACTCTTGTTGCTGTGATTAAATATCTTGACTAAGGCAATCTAAGTGCCAGTGAGAAGACTCGGTGGGTGGGAGGAAGTACATTGCAGGACTGGTGACGGTCACTGGATCACTGGGGTATGCAGCACACAAACAGAATAAACAATTTAAAAGCAACTTATGGAAGAAAAGGTTTATTTTGGCTGACAGTGTCACGGTAGTCTATCATGACATGGAAGTATAGTGCTTATAGCTTGAGGTAGCTGGTCACATTGTGTCCACAGTCAAGAAACAGAGGGACGACTCCTGGTGTTCAATAGCTTCCATCTTTTTCCGTAGTCTAGAACTATAACAGAGGGAATGATGTTGCCTATATTTAGGTTGGGTCTTCCCACATTAATTAACCTCATCAAAATAATCCCTCACAGGCCTGGGCAAATGTTATTCTCTGGTGATTCTGGGTTCTATTAAATTGATGGCATTAATCATGACAAGAATTGCATTCTGAGAACCATTACCACTTAAAAGCATGGATGTGTCACTTAGGCCTTCCTAGAACAGTGACATTCTGCAAGAGACCCGAAATGGTAGCTCAGCTCAAGGCCCTTAAATACGTTTTGTTGCATACTCATTGTATTTCACATCTGCAGCTCCAGCAAAGCCAGGCCTGGACCCACTTTGCGCCTGAACTCAGGCCATGTTCTCTGGCATCCATGATTAGAAGGAAATGCTTGGCCATTTTCATCCTATGTGGCTCCCTTCATGGGATCAGACGCGAGTCTTCTGGTGTGCTTGACTGAGCTTGACCTTTGCTGAGGTGGAAGTCACTGAATGTGTGTAGCTTTCACAGAGGCTCCTGAAGGTTGTCAGGGTTTGATCTAGAAATCTCAAGCGTTCTGTCATTTCTCAGCAGTCTGGTGCCTGTCGTCGATGATTCTGCTATGTCTCACACACTTCTGCCAGACATTTAAAAGCTTCTGTTCATGCCGATCCACACAGATGCAGAGCATCACCTCCCTAGTTCAAGCACACTCAGAATTCACATCTTCTGTCTGTCTTCCTGGGCGTTGGTGATACATTCTGTTCCTCACTCCCCACGAGGAAAATTGGTTTGCTATTGTTTTGTTATCTATAGAAGATAGCACATTATGTCTTCCCTCTTTTTTAAAAATGGGGAAAATGCACCAGAAGAATTTCCATGTCAGCCTCACAGATAATTTTAAGGAGATTGAAGCATCTGGCTTTGTGAGAGAAAAAAAATAGGAATAAAAAAGTGTCTGTATGTGACCTATTTTTTCCCTTCAGGTTATTTCTTCTGTGAGTTCCCTAACTTCTTCTACATAATTCTTTTTGAAGTGTCTTTTACCAGCTGGTAGCACTGGGCTCAATGGCCAATTCCTGACTTATGCTCACGGCTCCCAGAATGACTGGTTTGTTTGTATTTCATGCTATTTTGGATTGGAGAATGAACCTCACAAGAGTTCCATGCATGCTTATTTTGGAATCTGGCAGCTTTCAAAATGCTGTGTCAAATAGTCCAGGGCCACAGATACATGTCCCGAATGTTTGTGTGTGTGTGTGTGTGTATGAATAGGCTGTGTGTGGGGGTAGGAAAGAAGATGTAAGATGGGTGGTACCCTTCACACCCAGGGTCTAGACTCTTGCTAAGAAAGGGAAGCACACTACAGTTTGTCAGGTGGAATCCTGCTTCCTTTAACAACTGTCATCTTCTGTAACTTGTTTGATTTGCCTGGGCTTTACAATCAAAATAGCAGACTAAAAATGCCTGCTACCATGCTGAATATGTCCTGGAAACCAATGCCCATGTTTGCATTGAGCATTTGTTCTATGCTCTTTCACAATTAGATAGAATAAAATAAACCAAACCACAACACATATAGTTTTATTACTATGATATAAAAATCCTGAAATTATTGGGAAGAAAGTTTAAGTTCCTATGTTTGATTCTTAAATTTTGCCAGTGTGTTTAATATATTCCATGATATTTGATACTGTTGTTAATCTTTTTGTTTATCATTATAATGTCAAAACTTGATATAATATAGCCAAAATTAGAAGCTTTTGCTTTTACAGATGATTGTGAGTACATACATATTTATAATCTCCTTGGGTCTTTAGTTTTTTTATCATATGATTATATAGGTTGATCATACTACATGCAGCGTCTTACTACACACACACACACACACACAACACACGATTCTTAGTTGGTAGTGGCCTGCTGACCACACAGTCATGGATAACCATGGAAGGTTACTGTTTGCTTTTGAGGGGTGTTTAAAAATAGTGATGGCCTTTCTCCCCATGCAGCTGGTATTTGTGGGTAAGACTCTGGCTGGCTGACTCCTAGAATGTTCTGCCTTTTGCCATGCTTGACTATCTTAAGAAGGCAGTTCAGGGCAGCTCTGCCTTCAAGGACTCAAGTTCTCTGATCCAGGTATTTGTGAAGCTGTATCTATTGAAGCCTTAACCCGGGTTCCAGGATCTCTTTCTGGCGTGTTATCTCTTATAGTCCTATTGCTGCAAATTACGCTGTACAGCTTTCACCAGAACACACCAGATAACTCTGCATCCAACCTGGGATTCCGTTGTGCAGCAGATCACCTGCCCTGCAAACTGACAAGAGAACTTTCCAGATCCAAAGCTGCTCCTTGCAGCTAGCCTCCCCCTGGACATCTGAGCGGATCTTGTGTAAAGTATTCCCACCTGAGGGGAGTTACATGTCCACCCGTGGCCAAAGAACTGTGGGTGGCGACCAAATTGCTGGCGTCTGTCGGTGCTTGTGCTATCGTGTAGTGCATCGTTGGGGATCATCGCCCGTGTTTTACTTTGAGAGCCTTTGAAGGGGGAGGCTGAGAACCATGAAGTCCTAGCCAGACTCTGCCACAGGGTCAAACCCTGGGGTTCAACACCTTGTCTGCCAGGCCTCCTATCCCTCATGGAATGAGGATGGACTAGACGACATGATCTCTGGCGCTCTCCACCCTGAATCCTTCTATTAGCACTAAGTGTGTATTGTGATTGCATAGTAGAGTTTATGACAGATTATTTTTTAGCTATTTTTTTGCCATGTGTGAATCTTGAGTAATGCTAATCATATAAGGTGAGGAGTTCTCTTACGTGTTATTTTTCAGAAAGGGGTGGGGTTTTGAGTCTTTTTATATTCATACTGCTTTGTTCTTTCAAAGGAAATCAGTGTCTTTTACATTGTTGTGACAAATCTCATTGGGACAGTGAGGGACACTCAAATTCGAGTTCTGAGCACTGGGAATGCCTGTGGAGTGACTCTGTCCTTTTCTTTTGACATTAAGTGCCTTTGGCTCAGAGGGACAGTTTGAAGCCTTGTTTCCCCTTTGCCCCTAAAGCCTTCAAAGAATGTGAAATGTGTGCCTAATTAGGAAACCTTAAATTCTAGGTACAGGGTTTGATGTTGTGTATTTTAATGCTAAATCTGTATGTGAAGGTTTAGGCCTGTGGTGAATTCTTACATTTACAAACTTTTTATTGTGCAAACCTTGTTCATAATTTAGAACTATTGGTTAAAAAAAGAAAATTGGCTACAGCCAATTACTGGAGGATTAGAGGTAGGTAGGTTTGAGTTACCTGGGGGTGGAGAGAGAGGGAGAGGGAGAGCAAGGAGAGTAGGAGGCTGCAGGAAAGCACTGGAGGAGCTGCCATGAGGGAGGTGGACATGTGGCCAGGAGGCATGTATCTGGAGCGCATTGATGCAGGAGTGTGGGCCAGCAGTTAGAAAAGCAGATTAGGGATTAACCCCAAGTGTGGTCAAAAGCCACAAAATAACCATAGTCTAAGTCTCATTTATTTGTAAGCCTTGAATAGACTCGTTCAGGTATCTAATATATTATACCAGAGAGAGATGAGAAGTTGTGTTCATTTGTGATATCAGATGCTTTGAATCATGCACTATGTCAAATAAACTAATACCTCTTCCAGTCAGACTTCATTTCTTCATTCCTTACTGGGAACTCTTTTCTAATTCCCTTTTTTTTGTGTTTTTCTTCAAAACATCATTTTGTGATGCTCCTGTGTTTTGTTCTCCAGAAAAGCTAATTGGTAACTTTGATATATGGGTAGTGTGTAGCACTTTTTATTCTCTAAGCAAGGCCATTCTGCTAGGAACCCTGTTGTGCCTTGCTACTTCTTGCACAATACATGATACAAAGTCAAGGGCATTGCCTTGGTGAACAGATGCTTCCTATGCCAGGAAAGCACTGTTCAGAGTGAAGGCTTTTCAACCCAAGATGGTGATTGATAGCATCCACTCAGGTTTCAGAGTCCTGGAGTCCCTGAGCCATTTTTTGCTCACAATGTCAGTCAAGTAACATCCGGAAGTGACAAGTCAACCCTGGGACACTACTGTTACCATTTAGTTAAAACTATTTGTGTGTGAGCACATGTGTACCCATGCATGCACAGCGGTTGAAAAAGACAGACAACTCATGGGGTCTGTCATCTTCTACCTCCGTGGGTCCTAGGAATTAAACTCAAGTCCTCAGGTTTTGCGGCAAGCACCTTTAGTCTCAGACCGTCTTACCAACCCTCATTTTGTTTTGAGGGTCTTATAGCCTAACTTGGTCTGAAATTCACTAGGTTGACCTTGAACTTTTGTCCAGCCTCAGTCCTCTAAGTACTGGGGTTATGGTCATGTCCCATGGACCAATGGCGCTGTGTCCAATCTCTTTATAGTCATGTTTGCTTGTATATATAGACACATTTTATGATCACTTTGTGAATAGAAACCATTTCTCAAAAAGCTTCTATGTGATGATTAATCCCACTCAAAATAACAAACAAACAAAACTTCTGTGGGAAATAAGGTTTGTATTTTTAACGTCACCATCACTCCTATGCAGTTTTTGTTTTTTAATTAGCCCACACCTGTGAGAGTGTAAAACCACCTGTATGTGTTTTTACAGCATTACATTATAAGCGCATATATTTTGGTCTCTTTCCCTATTCAATTAATGTTATGAATCATAAACATTCTTGAGTGGTTTTAGGCAGTCCTTGAACTTCATTTTTAGGAGCTCCTGGCATGTTCAAGGATTTAAGAACCACATATGTGAGTTACTACAACATATTCTCCTAATACAGACTGACATGTGAGGCAGGCTGTAACAATGTACAACTTTGTATCCCGTTTCCTAAATGTCCTCCCGGCATTATGTGACTTGCTTGTCTTGTCATTGGACCCTTCCTGCTGAGGCTGGGGCTTGGGTTGGGAGGTACATCACTGGTAGAAGCATGTGGAAGAGGGATGCTTACATCATGGAGGACAGGAAGCAGAAAGAGATGAGACCCCAGGTATAACCTTTGCAGAAACACCTCTTCTGACCTAATTCGGCTTCAGCTAAGTCCTACCTTCAAAAAATTTCTGCAGTTTTTTCACAAATAGGGCAGCTACCAACTGTGGGGCTAACAGTTAAACACTTGTGCCTGGAATTCAGACTGAGGGGCTTTATCTCGACAAAACCATGTATACAGACACAAACATACATATAAGCATACACAGACATACACAGGCACACACACACACACACACACACACACACACACACACACACATGGCACACATGAGACAGATTATGGAAACTCTCACAGCTTTGTAAATAGGCCGTACTTAGAAACCCAGGACTCTTCAGTCTCCTGTCCTTTAGCTACTCCTTCTCTCTCTCTTTAGGATGTAGACCATAAAGGCTCGTGCTTCTAGTGGAGATCATTTCCATCAAAAGTCAAACTTGGATCCGGAGACTAGACTCCTCCTCAGTTGTTTATGAAGCAGTGTCCTTATAGTTTCTTAGCTGCATTTTCTGCTCCCAGGAGAGCTTAACATAGTAGGAAACATAACAGTTTCCTAAGCTTCTAACTAAACCACTCATTGTGTTAAGGAAGGGCACCTCCAAAGGACTTTTAGTTGTTTTATTTTTATTTTCTGAGGCCTTCCCTAAATTGATTGATAAAGGTTTTCTCTTGTATTGAAAGGAAGTTCATGCCTGCTTTATTTCAGATTTTATTGCGCTCCTACAGAGCCCATTCTTCCCACCTATACTTTGCTTTTTTGATCACTTTGGTCATGTTTTTGCATTAAATAAATACTGTGGCAGACAGATTTCAGAGACAGTTCCAGCATGGAAAACTGGTTTGTTTATCTATTTTCCCCTTCAATGTATATTTTTAGGTTGCTTTCTAACAGTTTTGTCCCTTGTCTCCACTGATCGTAGAAAGTTTTGGGGTGTATTTTTTTCAATCTTATTTGGCTACGAATTCACAATAATCATGCTTTATTTTAAGGGTGTGTTGTATACTTGTTGAGTGATGGGCATTTCATCTTTCCCAAGGCCTTAGAAAACATGATTAGAAGGGAACCAGAGGTGGTGGGAGACGAGGGTGGCAACCAAGAGTGACACTTCCTTCTTGTAGCATATTGAATTGCAAATCGGTTGCAAACTCACAGGGAAGCCTATAATTTAAAATGGAGCACAACTCTGTAGCAATGCAGATTTCTTTTTTCCCCTCCAGGCTCCCACTTCTCTTGGATAAAACATTTCAGTTGTCCATTGCTCTTCAGGAAAAAAAAATGTGAAATAAAAGGTCCTATTTCTTTCAAGAGGTGTTGATGAGGGCATGGGTGTGGTGAAATGGTGGGTTCAAAATAGTGTCAGAGTGGCCGCTTCTGTTTCCGTGGCCTCCCTGATAACTGAATGCTGACGTAAAATATTTTCTCCAATCATGGGAATCCCAGCGTTCTCACTCTCTGGTGATCAGCTTTACTAAAGAAATCATCTTTATCTTCAGTTCTCCAGTTGCACTTAGAAATTTTTCCATGCAGTTAAATCTATAGCTGATGTAGGACAGGGGATGTTTTTTGGAAACAATCATCGTTTGCTTTCTGTTCCAAAACAGCAGGAATTTTTATGAGGTACTGTAGAGGGATTTTTTATTTAATTTTTTTTTCATTTTGACATTATGTTATATGTAGATATTTTCTTCTTCCTCCTTTCCGTGGGCCGTTATCTTAACACAGAAGGACTCACCTATAGGCTAGCTATCCAGAAAAGGAAGTATAGTGGGAGTAGGGGTGGGGGAGGCACCCAAAACAATAGCAAACCCGAAATGTCACAGGTGGAGCAGCCCTTGTGTAAGTGAGGCCCATTCTAAAGAGGGTAAAAGATCATTCTGGAACTGCTAAATTGTACAGTGCTAGGGAAGAAGTCGATATTTGCATTTAAAATAACATTTCTTATTACGTTTTATGCTTGTGTGTGTTTATGTGCCACAACACACATGGAGGTCATGTGTGGGAATCTTCTGCTGTGTGTCCTGGTGCTCAAACTCAGGTAGTAATGGTTGGCAGCACCTGTACCTGCTGATCCCTTTGCTTCCCGCCTGTTGCGTGGCCTATGATGACCTACAATTCTATATCCTCCGGCCCCGAGTCCTGAGGTTCTAGGTCTGTGCCATGCTCTTGCAGAGGATCTGTGTTTGGTTCCTGGCACCGGCATGGTCACTCCCACAGTCACCCTGAACTCCAGTTCCAGAGGATCTGACATCTTCTGGTACCTGTGGATGTTAGGCATTCTCGTGATGCAGACACACAGGTAGGTAAAACTCTCTACACATTACAAAAAACCAAGTAAATCTGAAAAATGGTTAAAATGCACACAGTGAAAAATTTACTTGATGGAGTGCAGTATACATGGGAGGAAGAATGATCCTGCAGAAGTACACAGGGTGTGTGTGTGTATGAGAGAAAGAGGCGCAGCCTCTAGGGACCTCATTTTGCAGAAGTCCCTTGAAAGTTCCATAACTCCATCCCAGCCCATCCGCCTAGGGTGATTTCCCAGAATTGTGCGATCGCTAGGCACACTGACAACACATTTTCATTCCCTTCAGCCCTCATCACTAAGTTTTCTGGTTAATACCAGGTAGGGCCACAAATGTCAGGTTCCTGACTGATGGCTTCATTTTTATTGGTTGAAACTTGCTTCTTGCAATACAAAGTCCTCAGAACAGACGTTAGTTCCACAGGTTTGTCAGAATCTGGCCTTTGGTGTTCTCATGCTTAAAACACCATGGAAATTATTAACTCCGAGAGCCTGGGATGAACCTTGGCAGCTAGCCAGAGCTCCTTTTCCCCACTGTTTAGAGCATCAGAGCCAGAGTTTAATTAATTTTTTGATTAAGCAAAATCATTACAGATGATATTTAGGTAGGCTATGAAGTAAGAAATGCTGGATTTTGAAACTTGCCCTACTTGAGTTCAGAAAGTCCAAGGGATTAACAGCAAGGGATAGAAATGACCACCTTCAGATTCTAACCTGTCCCCAAATGGTCATTGACCCCCCAAGCCTTCATCACGAGAAGGCTGGTTCATTAGGTCTTTGGAATTTCAGAATAATTGAAGGTCAGATAGAATTGCTCTCCTGGCCTGAATCTAGACCCTGTTTGACAAACTGTGCTTTATCTGCTGAGGGGAGTGGAAGCTATCAGTGTGACTTCTAGCATGTCAGTTTGGCATGTCGGCAAAGTGCTATTTGAAGCTCAGAATCAACCTAGGAGAAAAGTGAAACCAGTTAAACGGCTGCCGTCTGCCAGAGGAAGAGAGGTGAGGCCCCTCAGGAGCTGATAAGGTTTGCCTGCATTTTGTTCATGCCTGATGTTTGTTTTCTCAGTCTACAAGTCTGTTTCCTTTATACACTTGCAAATAAAAATCTTATCTATCTTTAAGGACACAGGAAAATTTGTCTTGAGTCTCTTCCTTCAGTAATTGTCTTCAGCATCATGTTGAAGGAGTTCATTGGGGGTCATGTCCCTCTGTTCCTATCTACTTCCATGAGCCACCTTTAGGCAGGTAACATTCCTTAAGGTAAAATATATTTGGTGATAATGCCTACCTATGGGGATTATGGACCAAGGAGAGGGAGTGTCAAACTCATCATGGTTTCCTAGGTCCTCAGTTCTGTTATGAATGTGTTATTAAAAGCAGAGGAGGGGCTCAGTAAGTAAGGTCCCTTGCTGCCAAGCATGATGACCGAAGTTTGACCTGGGGATCCATATTGTGGAAGAAGGGAACTGACTCCTGCAAAGTGTTTTCTGACTTCCACAGGTATGCTGTGGCCTATGCGTGCTCATACGTGTATACTGCACACACACACACACACACACACACACACACACACAAACACACACACACACACACCCTCCACATACACACACATTAAAAAATAAAGCATAGAAAGAGCTAGATACCATCAGGTAGGACTGTCAGCTATAGGCTATAGTTATATTTATAAACGAAGAGAAAAATGAACTAAGGCTACATGAAAATGCGACTCAGATCCCCATTAATTAACAACTTGTATTCCAGACCTCTGACTTTGCAAATATCCCTTCTATACTACATGGTCTGTCTGCTCCACAAAGTGTATATACGAAAGGAAAGTTGCATCTGGTCTTTGCTGTTGTCTGTAATTCCGAAGCTCATCCTCTTTAACCTACCTCACGATCAAAGTGCCTCTTGGGAGGCTGGCCTTGTAATTCACCGGGCAGAGTGCTAACCTGGCATGTCCAAGGCCCTTAGTTTGATCCTCAGCATCTCAATTAAAAGAGAAGTTACTCATGAGCATAGCAATTTAGCAAAGAGCAGAAAAGGGAGGGCAGCGCGCTGGTTGGCGAGATCTTGGTCAGCCGGTGAAACTTTCTGTGAGCTGACTTGATTTTGGTTTAGTTCAGGCTCATGATTTAAACTCATCCTTTTCCCTGTGATTACAGGTCCAGGATCTCCGTTCTAACTTCATCAACTCCCACATTTAAAGACTAAGATGATTTCCAAGGGAACAATTAGGGGTTGGCAGAAAGGACTCACAGGGTACAGTTCTTTCTAGCTCAGCATATACTGTGGGGCTCTGAGGATCTCCAGCATCATCGGGGGTCAGTGAGTCAGCACTGTTTCCAGCATTATTAAATTATTATTATTATTATTATTATTATTATTATTATTAATTCCTAGTATCACATGAATGTACTGTAGAATTTTGAGAGAATTCGTGTTATATAACTTCTTTTGAGTACTCTGTCATTTCTAGGAGTGAGAACTTTGAGAGTGAATTATCTAGGAGAAAAGCAAGGTCCCAGAGTAACTAACTGTCTTTGTCTTTGAAGAACATGGTCCTCCCTTCTCCAGCCCCTCTGAGGACAACCTGCAAGAACTGAGCTCAGATTACTCTAAGAATGATTTAAATTGCCATGGATGTCATGTTTTCCACATAGCCTTTGAAACATAATTTGGTGTGTGGACAAGTCTAATGGCTGGGAATCAGTCTAATGTCAGACTTCGATAGTGTTCCCCGTGTATTCGTGCACGTCAAATGAGAATCCTCAATATGGAAGCCTTCATTTGAGGGGACAGTGGTCTGGGACCCTGTGTGTCCTTTATGTCTTCTCTTTAGGAGATGGCTGTATTACAAAGCCAGTGAGAGGGGCCAGGCCATTGCTGTCTGAAGCACCCACTTTGTTCGTCCCTGCTGAGGTTTGACTTCTTGGTGCTCTGGCTTGTGATTACTCCACCTCCTCAAGTTTGCTTCCCAGCCAGCAATTTCAGGCGCTTCCTAGGTGCTCAGCATTGTACTGAGTGCTTAATGCCCATGATCTAGTTTGATCTGGAGCACAGTGGTGGAGGAACTAGTTGTTTTGGGTCATTATTCCCAAGAGGCATAAAAAAAACTGGGACTGTAAGGTGTCTGCAAGGCACCCTGGGGCAGCTGTGGGATGAGGCAGGATCAGGGCTTATTGTTTTTGTCGCCACTGTAGTATTGGACCTGTGATTTTATTGTGCATTTGGTGACAGGAATTATGGATGGAGTCTGAGAGATTTTTGAGGTCAAGCATAAGCCCTAAAGGGAGAAACAGCCAGGTGGGAGGTGGGTGAATGGATTTGTGGTTGAGAACATGAGCTTCTGGCTGTCCAATTCAATAATTTTAATCTGGTCCCACCACTTGTTAGATCTGACTTTTGACTGAGCTCACCAGCCCATTTAAGGTTTGAAAATTAAGTGAATGTATTTGTAGCTGACATAGAAGCCAGGCAGGGCTGTTAAAGTAGTGCAGGGTGATCTATGCAAAGACCCTTGACTTGCCTTAAGTCCAGTCCCAACTCAGAATATCTCTGCTTTGCCTCATCTCAGTTCCTCCAATGGGTTAATGAGACATCCAAGGTTAAGACCACGGCATTTTTGGAAAGACTCATTTTTGCGCCCATCTTCCCCCTCCCTGCCGAATTTACCACTTAGGTTTTATTTATTTATTTATTTACTTATTTTACAAATGATTAGATGACTCTCAAGAAAGACGTGAATTTGTCTTAGAGGTGAAGTAGAAGAAGGGTGGCTATACGGGAAAGGGTCATCTTGCTGGAAGTAAGGCGACCACCGCATACATTGTCAGCTCATCTGTGCCAGGCTCAAGTGTATGAAATGAATGAAGTGAAGAGAGGAGCCTGAGATCCATTCTGAACAAGGGGAAGAAGAATGTGTTCACCGTGCTCACTCAGTCAAAGTCTGCAGAAGTGTATGATTAAGTCCCCTGGTCTTTGTGAAACAAAGCTAAAACATTTCCTGCTCTCTTACCTCCACTGCTGTGCTCAAAATGGAGCATTGTTCCTTAAGAAATAGTTTGGGGGCAGCTTCCAGCTCCCTTTGCTTCTGTTCTAGAACAGTTGTAAATAGTTCGGTGGTAGTGGAGTGGTTTAAACCCACCATCACAGCAATCGCTATCATGTGTATAATCGGATTAGCGGAGGCCTTTACTTCACGACATATTAGGGCAGGCGAAGACTGGAACACAGTGGTTATTGTTTGTAGTCTCTGAGCTTTGAGCAGTGTTTGTGGCTGCCAACAATTGCGCCTCCTCCTGTGGCCACATTCACTGAAAGGCGGCCGCTGAAGGTGTTTTTCTGTGTAATGTTCTCCCTCTAGTGGCCAGACGGGCTTTGTAGTTATTTATTTTATTGTTTTCTTACTGTTTTTGAGCAAATCTTCTGTAAATTTGGAGAACCTTTTCATTTAGGGGTGCTGTGGACTCAGGGTTGCTAAGAGGAAGGAGCTAAACAAGATGAGGTACATCATTTCTTCTCTTGAGTCAATGTTCAGGTGTTCGTTTTTATTTGTTTTCAGTTTACGTGTGTGAGTGATTTGCCTACACATATGTCTGTGCATCACAAGTGTGTCTGGTGCCCACAAGGTCAGAAGAGGGTGTCAGATCCTGTTGGACTGGAGCTCCAAGACAGTTGTGAACATTTTGAGGGTGCTGGGAACTGGACCCTGGTCCACTTTAGGAGCAACCAGGGTTCTTACCTGCTGAGTCATCATCTCCCCTGCTCCAGCTTTGTGAAGGACAGGAAGAGAGGCTCAAAACGATTCTTTATCTTTTCAATTGGAATTTTTCGGGAGAAAAAACCACTTCTGAGTCATCTCTCCAGCCAGGGATAGTTCATTTTAAAATAATTGATTTGATTTAAACGTTCCTTTACCCTAAGTATCTGGGTTATTATTATTATTTTTTTAATCTTTATTTTTAGAAAAGTGTTTCAGCAGACCAGTTCTTACTTATTTATCTTTGCCAATTTGTGGCAGTATGTTCGTAGGAGAAATTCCTGGAGTCCATATGCTGTATTAAAACACACAACTATTTAAATAGTGATGGATATTGTCAGCCCTCTGTAGCAGTTTCCAGCACAGGAAAGGGTGTACCCATGTCATATGCCCTACACAGGGACTGTGCTGTACTTCAGGAGCTCTCTGTCCCACGTTGAGTCTGAGAAGAGCCAGCAGAGCTTGGCATAGGGAAGATTCTTCTGCAGGGTTCAGCAGTAGCTGTCATGGGTCTGGGCAGTGGTGGTGGGGGATTCAAGGCCAGGTCTTCATGTGGTCCAGCGCTCTAGTCTTCTCAGCTTTCTGTGGCTGAGATACTACCCTGGGCTATGCAGCTTGGTTGCAAGTGACCCCAGTTTGCAGAAGTGATGCGCAGTTAATCAATTCCATCCTTGGGAGCAGACTCTTTTCCACCCTCCCTCTGCCCACAGTTGACAGTGACCTCCTAAGTGCCCACAGCTCTGATGTTGCTTCTCGCCTGCAGTTTGGTAAGCTGGGTCCCTGGCTGAGTTAATAAATCTGACCTTTCTTACATATGGCTCATTCGGACTGGCTCTGACCTCATGTGCCTCTGAGAGTTGACAAGCGTGGTCTAAGAGCCAGCGAGACCTGGCAGGCTACCTGGTCTCTTCATAGCCAAACACCTCATCTCTTCATTCCGTCTTAATGATCCACAGGATTGGTCGCTGGACCAGGCCCAGCATGTTGTAGCATTTGTCAAGAGACTGTTCAAAATACATTTTCCTGAATGTTCTTTGGGAGGACTAGTGTGTTGGATCAAAATGAGTCCTGGGATTATAAACCCACGTTCTTAGCTGGGACCTCATGCCTCTTGGGAGATTAGGTTGTAGTATGTGGAAAGTGGATTTAATTATATCAACCCTTTCTCTTACAGAGAAATGGAAGGAGGGCTTCCTGGTCAATTCTTTTTAGAGACATTAGATTGAGTTCTTCCTGCGTCATCTTGGTGTCCTTGTTATTGGGGACTTCTTTAGTCTGTATTTCTTGCCTCCTTTTTGAGTAACAAAACAAAACAGTTGGGAAGGATCATTGCCCTTGGCACAGATATTTTGTAGACCCCCCTGGGAGTTAGTGCAAAGGCAATGCCAGCCAAAGAAAACCTGATGTAAGTAGGCTATTTTATTTGTGTGTGTGTGTGTGTGTGTGTACATGTATGTGTTCTAGCATCATACTTTACTGCATGCGCCATGTGGAGACCAGAAAATGGTATTAGATTTCCTGCAGCTGAAGTTACAAGTGGTTGTGAGCTACCTCAAGGGGCGCTAGGAACTGAGCAGGATGCGTTGTCTTCCCTTCAGCCCCTGAAACCAAGGTTTATAATGCTTTAAGCACCAGTAGCTACCATACCTACTATCTATACCCTAGTATAGGTGGTGCCTACACAGTGGCTGCTTACTAAATATTGCTAAATGACCAAAGGTTTTGACATTTGTGTGATTGAGGACAAAGAAGATCTTCTAGCAACGTCCTGATGCTGTGTAACCTTTAGGTTAGACTTGCCATGTGCTTTGTTCTTGTTGGAAACTGGAGGGTTTGCACCATCACCATGGTTTCCAAATTTCAATGTCTCATGATTTCTGCAAGACTCTTATAGTCAGGTTGGCACTGTGAGAAGAGGTGAATTCTTACTCTGTGTCCCCAGAGCAGCATTCTTTATGAATTGAAACTGGGATCGAAGTATTTCAAATGACTTTCTACGTAGATAGAAAAGAAAAAAGTAAAAGTAACATTTAGCCCAGGAAACCCAAGATTTATGCCTAAGATTCACCTGTCCCCAGCACCCCCCAAATAATTTAAAACAATTATTTATTTTTTAATTGGATATTTTATTTATTTACATTTTAAATGTTATCCCCTTTCCTGCTTTTCCCTCTGCAAACCTCCTATCCCATCCCCCCCTCCCGATTCTATGAGGGTGCTCCCCCATGCACTCATGCACCCACTCCTGCCTCCACACCCTGGCATTCCCCTACGCTGGGGCATCAAGCCTTCACAGGACCAAGGGCCTCTCTTCTGTTACATATGCGCCTGGAGCCACGGCCCCTCCATGTGCACTCTTTTGTTGGTGATTTAGTCACTGGGAGCTCTAGGGGGTCTGGTTGGTTGCTATTGTTGTTCTTCCTATGGGGTTGCAAACCCCTTCGGCTCCTTCAGTCCTTTCTCTAACTCCTCCATTGAGGTCCCCATGCTCAGTCCAATGGTTGGCTGCAAGCATCTGCCTCTGTATTTGTCAGGCTCTGGGAGAGCCTCTCAGGAGGCAGCTATATCAGGCTCCTGTCAGCATGCACTTCTTGGTATCAGCAATAGTGTCTGGGTTTGGTGTCTGTCTATGGGATGGATCCCCAGATGAGGCAGTCTCTGGATGGTCTCTCCTTCAGTCTCTGCTCCACACTTTGTCTCCGTATTTCCTTTAGCAGTTCTGAGTAAAAGAACACCGTTTTATCTGTTTAGAACGTTTTACAAAAGGAAAGGAGTATGTATATATAAATAAACACATTATATTTAGGAAAAAGATGCCTAAACCTTATGAATAAAAACTAGGGCTCCACCTCCCCTTTAAAATACCAGAACTCGCCCTGATCTCCCTGGGTCTCATCATTCCAGGCCCCTCTGCTTCCTGTGGGGAGACGAGCTTGCCCAAGTCCCTGCTTGATCACGGTTTTTCTTTTTGTCTCCTCTCCTGTTTGTCTCCTTTTTAATGCTGTTCTAATGGCCAGGACTTGTGTTTGACGAGAACAAATTTGGCAGATGTGCTTTCTGGCAACAATGCCAGCCTGTGCGATGTTCTTTGTCACTTCTTTTTTGGGTACAGCCAGTTCAGAACAAGATGTGCTCTTGTGAAACTTTAAATCAGTTTTGATGGTCAAATATTCAAAGAGGCAGCCTCCGGATACGAAAGCTACGGTGCATACATCTTTTACTAGGATTACAGGGTTGGGGTGAAAAATCAGTGTTTGTGGGGGAAAAATCAGACCATTTCATTTTACTGTGCGTGGAGGGTAGTGTATGCACATGTGTAGACACATCTGCATGCTTCAGGTTGAAGATTGGGGGGTGGCATATACATGTGTGAGAGCACATCTGCATCTCCTTCCATTGCTCTCCACCCTGTTTTTGAGAGAGATTCTCACTGAACCTGGAGCTCAGTGATTGACTAGTCTGGCTAGCCATTGACCAGGACGCCTCCTTTTGTTTCTGCCACTTTGGCACTATGGGAAACCATGCTCGGCTCTTAGGCTCTGGGATCTGAACTCATGGCATGCACTTTGCCCATGGAGCCCTCTACCCAGCATCACAGTAAAGGATATTTTTTGTTGTTGTTTTGTCCTCCCCCCTTTTTACTGTTAACACTTGAATTTTGTGACTAAAAAAAACCAAACATGTTGGACCAACTCTGTATCTGAGGCTCCCGTGCTCTCCCAGCTCTTTCTCTTCCAGTGCTTGCAAAAGGCATTTCAGTGCATCTTAATGTTAATGCATCTTGTGTTAGTGGACAGGACAGTGCCATTTCTCCGCTTTGTGTAACCTTTTCATCCTCCATCTTGTCCGATGTCTCTTGTTTCTATCACATCTTTACTAGTTCTGGCAGCTACGTACAGACCTCATGGTCTGCCATAAGCAGTCTTGTACCCAGTCTTCTTGAGTCTGCTCTGACAGCTCCCCGCTGCTGGCACTCATTTGTGCAAGGTGCCCAGTTTGCATGCACAGAACCTGTACCATATAGGCACCCAAAGACCATATGAAATCTATGCATAGAGTTCTCATTGAGAATGTCCGTAGATTTTCTATTAGGGAAACTAAATGCTTTGAGAATGAAGAATACTTTTTGATTTTGACTTCTCCAGGATGTAGTAGATTAGGGCTCCAAAGCCTTTGTAGAATAAAATTATGTGCCTCAGGGGCTAAATTTATAAATCTTGAATGTATGGAGAATAATTAACAAACATTTGTGAATTAATTGACTGACTGAATAAGTAAATAATTTTTAAAAATTTATTTTTTACTTTTATTTTTAAAAGATTTATTCATTTATTATATATAAGTACACTGTAGCTGTCTTCAGACACACCAGAAGAGGCATCGGATCTCTTTACAGATGGTTGTGGAGCCACCACGTGGTTGCTGGAATTGAACTCAGGACCTCTGGAAGATTAGTCGGGTGCTCTTAACCGCTGAGCCATCTCTCCAGCCTTTTTATTACTTTTAATGATTGATTTATTTATCTTGAAGATATAAAGGAAAAGGTCCACAATATGACCGCTAATATCCAATTTATTCTGAAAAAGACAAAACTTTGAGAATAGTTTTAGCAAAGCACATTCGGATGGACTGTATGCTGGTGTTTGTTAAGGATCTACATTTTTGAGCTGTGCTTGAACATCAAAGGTCTCTATGGCTAGAGCTGGGAAGGAGATGAGGAAGTGGATCTTATGCTGTTTGCAGGAGTTGGGTAGATAAGGGATATACAGTGGCAAGCAAACAATTTTTATAAAACCCCAAAACTCAAGTAGCAAGGATTTAATTATGTTCAGATGTAATCTAGGAGGTGTAGTCTGTCTTCGTGTGGTTTCTGTTGCTGTGATAAAGCACCATGACCAAGGCAACTGGGGGAGGAAAAAGTTTATTTGGTTTATGTGTCTCAGATTACAACCTCTTGAGGGAAGCTGAGGTAGAATCTGAAGTAGAGGCCACAGAGGAATGTTGCTTGCTCCTCTTGACTTGCTCTCTTTGCTTTCTTGTATAACCCAGGACCACCTGCTCAGGGCTGGCACTTCCCTGAGTGGATGGGACCTTCATACATCAATCGTCAATCAAGAAAATGGCTCAGACTTGATTAAAGATAGCCTAGATTTATATCTTACCACCCTCCCCCATGCTCTGTTTAAATATTTAAAATGATCTGTAGTGGCAGCGGGGGGAGATGGGACCAATCAAATGATGGGAGGGAGGTGGGAGAGCAGGCACAGAGGGGAAGACATCACTGGGTGTGGAGTTGGAATGAGTGACATCATTGCTCAGTAATTGGTTGTCTTTGTCAATTAGTATGCAGATTCAACATACCTGTACCAGAGGATTACCAGGTTAGCCAGGTATGGCATAGCACAAATGGATATAGGGTAGATCAGGTCATTTGTATTTTCCCATTTAACTATGGTGGTGTGTCATAAGGCTTGGGCATGTGGCTGATAAAGGTGTTGACAAGATGACTGCAGACTGATGGAAGTGGTGCACACTGGGCAGTATCAGACGCAAACAAGATGTTGAAAGAAATGGAAGGAAAGAGAGGGACAGAGGAAGGGAGGGAGAAATGGTGGACTAGAATATATTACTTGCTGTCTTGTTATTTTTAGGTGTCTAGTAGTCATGTCAAAAATAAGCACAAGGGACAGAGAGCAAGAAATTACAGCAATATCTGAAAAGATCACCAGAATGAAGAGGGGAAAGTGTAATCTAAAGTAACAAGTACTTATACACGTAAACACACACACACACACACACACACACACACACACACACACACAGCACACACACACACACACACACACACACACACATGAGGCACACACACAGTATTGCCCTTGGAGGTCAATCTGGTCCTGTAAGATCCTCTATAAGAGAATACTGTTATAATGGCTAAAGGCAAGAGAAAGAGCTTCTCAGTGACCTGATCTAATGCTATGTTTAAAATCTGGCAACCATCTTGAAAATGATAAGACACTGAACGTTAAAGGCAGAGGAATTCTTGTGGGAGAGATGGGAGGAATGCAAAGCTGGTGGCCAAGGAGCTGAGGCCAGAAAGAAGCATGGTGTAAGGTGGAAAGGAGGGTAGGGTCTCTAATAATTACTTTGATACTTTGAGAACTGAATTAGCCTAGCCAGAGAAGTTATTCCCTTGTCTCCTTCATAAGCATCAAGACAGCTTGTGAGAGAACTCTGGATAAAAGTAGCCTCACAACTAGATGAGCTTAAACCACATTCAAGGCTGGTTGTACTCCTGAGTGAAAGTGGGCAGAAACACTGAATGTTTCTAAATTCCATCATCTTTGCTCATGCCTTGGCATTCACTGAGGTGATGATATTTTGAATGGGTAATAAAATAATGACCTTCTTGGGCTCATAAATTACTATGTAGTTTCTATAAATTCGTTTTTCTCATCTTTCAGTAAAACCATAAATTGTGTTATAGCAAATGCAATTTTCATAAAGTTGTCCTGTTAACATCAAATAAGAGAAACCTTTTGAGACATTGTAGTTCTGTGTTAGTGTTTAAAATCAGACCTTCATTCTGTTGAGTTGGCATTGAAAACAAACCATGAAATTTATTTATCATGCTCAAATCTAATGGGGTCATGTACGATAAGTTATCATTACTGTAGAAAACAAACATACTTATCATATAAACTATTACTTTTGGGGGTCATCTTCACTATCTCTTAAATATGATATTGACAAGAACCAATATAAAACTCTTAGAATCACACATAAACAAATGTAAAGTAACATGAGCTATACAATGGTTTGAAAGATCTGTTTCCAGGCAACCCTGGTAAACACTGTGTAGGCTGTGAACACCTCTTGACCTGTGAATGGGAACAGGAGGAGAGAGACACACACTCTTGGGAAACAATACAGTGCTACTGAAGAATTAGTTGTGTTTGTGTTGAAGGGAAGGATTCAGTAAGTTAATGAGCTTGATTCTTTTCTTTCCAACCCAAACACTTCTGCAGCTCACATTCCTCCTGCATCCCAGAGCAGCAGCCATCTACGGTGGTGATAATGGCTCCAGCCACAAGCATCTTACAGCATTAAGCAAAGCCATGCCTTATTCTGCAAACAAAAAGTAACCTGGGGGGAGGGGGCGATGACTGGAAGTGGGCTATAAGCACCTGATCTTGCAGAGGACCAGAGTCGAGTCTCGGCATCAACACTGTGGCTCACAAACATCAGTGACTCCAGTACCAGGAGATCCAGTGCCCTCTTCTGACCTCCTTGGGCACTATGAATACATGTGCTGCACAGACATACATGTAAACAAAACACTTATATACAGAAAACAAACAAATCTAAACAGAACCAAACAGACAAACCAACCCCAAACAAGTAGACAAGCATCTTCCTAGGGCCTAAGGATATTATCCCAGACCTGGATATTCAGGGTTTCAGGTTTCAGGTTCCTCTGCCTCCTTCTCCCTCTTCCTCCCTCTTTTTCTGACAGAAGCTTAGCAGAGCTATAATTCAGAAAACTCTTCCCTTTAAAAAAGCATAACAAATTATACAACAGTTCTGAATAACTCTGGAATATTTTATTGTCCTTCCCAAACGTGCTAATGTATCTCTGGCAGTCAGCAGCCCTGTATTAGTCAGGCTTCTCTAGAGGAACAGAACTTAGAGAAAGTTTCTATCCATTATCGTGTGTCTGTCTGTCTGTCTATCTATCTATTCATCTACTATCTACCTATCATCTATCTATATAAAGGGGATTTACTAGAATGGCTTACACATTGTGCTCCCTCTAGTCCAACAACAGCTGTCTACCAACCGCATGTCTGAGAATCCAGTAGTTGTTTAGTTCAAAAGACTGGATGTCTTAGCTGGTCTTCAGTATATGCTGGATCCTGAAGAATTATTTCTTCAGAATTAAACATTTTAGTTAAATCTATAAATTACATGAAGTGGTTTGATTAATAAACAATCCCTCACAGGTGTGCCCGACCATTAGCGTTTAAGTAAAATATAGATGTAGTCAGGTTGATAGTCAAGAATCTTCATCACCATCCCCTGATGCTGCCTGTGTCCAGCCTTTAGCAACCACTAATCTGTCATAGCTGTTCGAAGTTTCTTGGGGTTCTACCTAGTTACATCAAGTGAGGAAATGCTAAACTGCCTTGCAAAATACCTGTATAGTTTTTTAACCCCACTAATCATACATGATGTTCCAATATCTCTATATCCTTGTCAACTTTGATCCCATGGCCATTCTGACTTTAGCTGTCATAGTAAATCTGTGGCTTTAATTTATATATCTCTAATTACTAATGACCGTGAGTAAGCATCTTTTCATTCTCTTACTTGCTGTGTATGTATATGCATATGTGTATGTATACACGTATGTATGTTTATATGTATGTATCAGAAGAATAGTTTTTCAAATAGTTTGCATTTACTTTTGTAGAGTCTTTTATGGAACAGTTTTAGATTTATGGATAGCACATTTACCTTACATCACATCTTCACAGGCTTCATTTGTTACAGCTACTGAATCAACTTGCTGATATGTCACTTAGTTTGAAGCCTGGGCTTGATACTACAGTTTGCCTGTTTTCATCTGCCCCAGACATCACATCACGTCAGATGTCCTCTCTCCTTTTGCCTCTTCTTGGCTGTGGCTGTTTTTGACTTACCCTTTTTTTGTTTTTGTTTTTTGTTTTTTGTTTTGGTAATTAAAGAAAAAAGTTTATTTTGGGGGTTTGGCCTGTGTGTAAGTGTACCACATTTGTACAGTGCCAAAGGAGGCCAAAAGAGGGTACTGGATACTCTGGAACTGGAGTTCAGCTGGATGCTGGAATCGAACCCAGGTCTTTTGGAAGAACAGTCAGAGCTTTTTAAATTCCTGAGCCATGTCTTCCCCTCTGACTTTGCTTGTCTTTGATGACCTTGGCAGTTTTTGAGGAGTTATGGTCAAAACTTTTGTATAAATGCTTCTTCATTGTGTTTATCTTACTTTTCTCCACTCAGGACCAGAGCAAGGCGATGGGATTTGGGAAGATGACAGAAGTGAAGTGCCATCTTCATCATATCAAGTGAATCATACAAATACATTTTTAGAAATCAAGCAGGATTTTTAAATCTTTTAAAAATCTTTTAAATATTTAGAAAATATTTTTCTCTGAAAAGTGTATCAACTTTTTAATATCACTTTTACTTTTTGTGTGCATGTATGTATGTTACCACACATACCTGGGTTGCCGGTGCCCAGGGAGGCCAGAAGGTGCATCAAATCCCCTGCAACTGGAGTTCCAAATGGTTGTGAGCTGCCATGTGTGCTCTGGGGACAGAACCTAGGTCCTTTGCAAGAGCAGCCAGTGCTCTAATCTTTGCAGTTCCTATGGTAGCATTAGGGAAACAAAGCAAATGCAGTTAACTTGGCACTTAGGATAGGCTTCAGCCTTAACCTCAGGGCTATGGTTTTCAGGCGTTTGTTTTATTGAAGAGCAAGAAAGTACATGAGGATGGGGCAGTTTAAGTTAACAATGACCCCAGTGGGTCCTACATTTGAATACTTGGTTTCCAGTTGATGGACCTGTAGGGAAGGACTAGGAGGTATGGTTTGTTAGGGAGGAGTGTCACTGAAGATGGGTGTTGAGGCTTCAAAGACTGCTATTCTCAGTCTTCTCTGTCTTGTGCTTGTGGATCAAGATGTGAGCGCTCAGCTCTTCCTGCTGCTACACCTTTGCCATCACGGACTCTCACTGGAACCATAAGCCCAACTTTCTTTTCTAAAGTTGCCTTGGTCACGGTTTTTATCAGAGCAACAGAAAGTAACAAGACAAAGGACACACACACACACACACACACACACACACACACACACACACACACACACACCCCCTCAAATTTCTTGTATTCTTGGCTGAAGTACCACAGGGCTGGGTACTGATGTGTCTGACAGATTGTTCTTTGTGACTATTCCTGAGTCAAGATGGAGCGTTCAGTAGAGGGCAGATGAAAAGCAGCAAGTTGTTTAACCTGATAGTGAGCCAAAACTTTCCCCAGAGATTTCCCTTCTTGCTCCTTATGTAGTTTAGGTCCTTAGTAACAGTATAACAAAAGAGCCATTTTGGGAGTGAGGGATACAAGCTAACTTATGAAAAGTAGGACCCCCCGAGAAAGTACCAGAAAGATTGGCAGGGAGAAATAATTAGTTTGGAGGCAAATTTTGAGGTTGTACCCTTGTAACTAGGGACATTTTATGTAAAATCTACTATCTTGTTCCCAGGGAATAATTTCTGAAGTTGTGAGAACACAAACTCTGATATAATCACAGCACCTTTACTGAGACAATTCACATACTTTTCTTTTTTTCTTTTTAAGAGATTTATTTTATGTGTGTACATTGCCACTGTTTTCAGACACACTAAGAGGCATCAGATCCCATTACAGATGGTTGTGAGCCACCATGTGGTTGCTGAATTGAACTCAGGACCTCTGGAAGAGCAGTCAGTGCTCTCTAACCACTGAGGCATCTCTCCAGCTGGCCCCCTCCCTTTTCTGATGGACAACTAATAGGTTATTACACTGGAATAGGGGTGCTACAATATATAACATCTCTTTTTTAAGCACAGAGCCTCCTTGTAGAATGGTTTATATGTACTTCGAAATCAATTTCTTTTTTACTAATAATATACATGACTGAATAATTGCCTTTTAAGATATTTCACTTCCACAGAACTTATGTAGAATGAACCTGATATTTCAAAGTGCTGTCTGATCATTTATTCATCTTGTGGTACACATGCTGGAACCCAAAGCTTCTGCATACTAGGCAGGTGCTCCACAATCGAGCTATACTCTCAGACTGCAGTTGACTATGTTTTTCTATTATCCTTCTTTTAACAAGGGCAGTTAGAAGCCTTTGTCATTCTACAAGTTACAGTTACAAAACGCCCACTTGCTTCTAAGGTGTTGACAGGGTTATTCTTGTGTTGCTAATACATGAAGGGTGGGGGCTGTTGGAGGTTTATGAAACCCTAACTTCACAAGCTCTGCAACACAGCCAAGAGTATAGCAAAACCTTTACAATAGGCTTCTTTTGACCTGATCAGAAATGGAAATCATTGGTTGTGTTGCATTATTGCTGGTGATTTTAAGTTTTAGCAGGTAAACTTAACAACCTTCCTCTGTAATTCATGTTTAGAAACAAACGAGTAATAGATCAGGAGTCAGATAGAAGACAAACAGTTTTATTGCCAGCAAAACTAGCGAAAATCAAGGCTGAGTCTGGTTGAATAAGGTTTGCTCAAATGTGAGGCAACAGTGGCTTAACATTGTAGGCTCCCCCACCTACAAGTGCAGAGGCATCAGCTCAGGACTAGCAGGATTTTCTCTAGTGCCAGATACCTTGGTGATTAGCTCTGAATGACCCTTTGCCAGGGGTCGTCCTGGCTTTAGGATGGCTGTCCCCCCAAGTCTAGCCACCAAGTATGGTTTCTGGTTTTGAAGAAGAAACACAAAACGATACCCAAGGAGTCATCCTTTTTTGCATGCATCCTGATAGTTTGAACATACCCACATTTAAGTACAAATACAAGTGTTCTGGGAGGAAGTGTATTGTTGGACATTCTTCAGTGTGGGCCATGTTGCTGAGTTGAACATAGGGAACGTGGCAGAGACAGGTCTGGCGCAACCCCTTGTCTTACAGGGATGAGCAAGATCACGGACTACAGGGGTAGCCTTCCCTTGAGTGTGGGTTGCTTGCTTGGCTCCCTCTGATTTCTGTCCACAAAGGGGCAGGCAGGTGGGACCTCCTGTCCTAACTGGTGCCTGGATTTTCTAAGGGCCATATAGTGAACTGTCATGGGGCAGGAAAGTGGCACATGATTGGGCACCACAGTAACAAGGCTTCCTTAGTTGTCCACAGTCTATCCTTTCTTTGTCTTTACTGCTTATTTGATTAAGGAATCTTCCTGAATAGTCGTAAGAGTTCTTCTCCTGGCAAAATATCTTTGGCTGCAAAAGTGCGAGCTTGGGCACCATTGAGTCAATTGGACAGGAATCATCAACAGATTTGGTTCACAAGAATGATTGAGGAATCTCCCAATATTTCCCTATGTAGGTAGGGTCGACAAATGTTTCCATGACCTGGCCATTGTACACATGTTCCCTGAGGGGCGATGATGTAATTTGGGTCATGTGCTGTTTGTAGGTGAATTCTTCTTTGTACTTCAGAGAATCCTAATACCTCCCCAGCACTCACAGACGAATCTTCCCTTGGGTATAGATTCAAGGTCCGAAGTCCCCAACCTTTTTTTTCTGTCTGGAATACCTGGAGAAGGAACTGGAGACCACTCTGGACCACCCTGTTTCTGCAGTGCTCGCCACACTGACACAGAACATTGCATTCAAAGACTGGTTTGGCATACTTTCTGATCCCACATTCCTAAGGCATAAATTGTCATTGTGTTGCTCTCATGGCGAAGACAGGAGCAAGTACCAGGGACACATGGAGTTTTGATGCAAGCACAACCAGGGAAGGTTATTTGTGTGGGGTCCATGTCTGCTCCAGGCCTTCTACATGATCAGGGTATACTGTAAAGTTAAAACGCTGGTTAGAGTGGTGTTCACGTATTTCATATGGATGTAATGTATGTGCAGCTTTTAGTGGGGTTACTTTTGAATTTCAACATATATGAAATATGACAAGACAAGCCTGTAAGAACACAGCACACCAAAACATTACCCTAGAAGATCCTCTCCTACTTAAAAGAAATTAAGTTTTAAAGATTTGTTTTGATTTTTACTTATGTGAATGTGTGTGTCTGTGTATGTTACATGTGTGCAGGTACCCATGGAGATTAGAAGAGGACATTTGATCCTCTGGAGCTGAAGTCACAGGAGGTTATGAGCTGCCTGACAAGAGAGCTGGAAGCAAGGTCTCGACCAGAGACCTCTCTCAGTCCCAAATTCCCTTCCAAAATTCAAAGTTTTGTGGTCTTACAAGAATAAAAATAGCAATAGGAGTTTTTTTTTTTATAATTAGGAATTAGAAATCTTTGAAGCTTGTTTTGTTTCCCTCATAGTTCTAAGTATCAGGAACTGAAATTTTATTTTTTTTCTTTTTGGGAATTGCATATGTTTATGATGGAATAGCATCATAAAAAGCCCTCGCCACCCTCCTCCCATCTTCATGCTCTCTTTTTTCTTCTTAAATAGCTTACTAAGTCCATTGAGTGCTGCCCAGGTGTGCATGCTGTGGGCTGTCCCCTGGCACTCGGGCCACACCCCCAGGGAATGATTTTCCTTCTTTTAGCAGCTGTCGTCTGCCCAGAGCCCATAAGTTAGGGAGGTGACGCGTCATGAGTCACCTCCCACCCATGCTGGGATTTTAGTTGGTTTGATCTTGTGTGACCACAGCTGCTGTGAGTTCGTGAGTGCAGCAGCCACACCATGACCACAGGATGGCATTTCACTGAGCTCCTCCGCATCCTCCAGTTCTCCTCTCTGTGATGTTCCCTGAGCCTTGGCACGGGTGGGAGGATTGATAAAGATGTTCCATTTAGGGCTGAGCACTCATAATCGTTTATTCTCAAGCACTCTGACAAAAAATGACAGAATTTGATGTCTATATGAAATTCAGTATTTTATCCTTAACTTATTTCTCTTTTTAGCTTTATTTGATAATGTATGTACCTGCATATATTTCATTACGAGCAATTCTGGGTTAGAAAGTCATAAATGTTAAATCGATCACAGTAATACTTCTAAGATGCAATTTATTAAATAGGTATCAATAAATAAATTATAGATGTATCCAATACATGTAAAAAAATTCTGTTCTTACTAAATGACAAAGGGACAGGGATAAATGTTTGGAAACATTTCTTGGTGTTTTGGATGCACCTGAATTTTCAAAACATCACATTTATAAAATATGAAGATTAAAGTCCCAAATCTAAATTCTCTTGGAAAGCCTGCTGCTGTAATTATTTCCTTATATCGTGGTTAACAAGCCTAATTTCAAACCCTGAAGCTTAAAGTGTCTCTTAGGGCTGGGGAGATGGCTCAGTTGGTAGACTCTTGCCATACAAGTACAGGACCTGGCTCTGATTCCACAGGCAGACATGTAAAAGGAGTCTGTCCTGGCAGCATGCACCTGTCATTCTAACACTGGAGAGTGGAGCAGCAGGATCCCCAGGACTCACTGGCTAAAGCATAGCCTATCAGTGAGTTTCCAGTTCAGTAAGAGACCCTGGCTCAAAAGGAGAAGGTGGAGGAGCAGGTGAGGGGCGGTGGTGGTGGGAGTAAGACAGTGCTCAGCTGCCGTGAAACATCTGCTAATGCTTCCACCTCAGCCTCTAATGTGCTTGGATTACAGAAGTGAGCACCCGTGCCCAACAACCTTTCAATATTTTAAGCTGATAATCTTGGGCATTTTGTTACAGTAGCAGAAAGCAGACTAACTTGGTGAAATCAACCTGTCCAGTGAGCTGAGCCACAGAAAGTGTGCAGCAAAAGAGCCTGGATGCTTGCCTGCACCTGGAAGCAGTCGGTTCAAAGAGGGTACCAATGATTAGATGCAAGTCTTTAACTGTAAGGAACAGGCTTACCATCAAACCACGCTGGCGTTTCTAGTACAAATACAAGAAAGAAATTTCACCAGTGTCCTTCCAAACCTTCTTTTGTAAGAGGCAGTTCATGGGGACTGTTTTATTCTGATCCCTAGTAAAGTGGCCTGCCAATGTGTCCACAGAGCTGGATAAGAGTAGTTCTGCAAGGCACCAACTGCTTGGCTTTTCATTTGGGGGTAAGGATTTTACAGGATCCTGAGGAATCTTGGAATTGCCATCTCGGTCCCTTGTTAACAGGATGTCTCTGGCCCATCTTTAGAAAACCATCGACCAGCATGTAGTGACACTTCCTGTGGAGGCTTGGTGGGCTGTGCGGCTGAGTGCAGAAGCCTATACTTTAAAAAAGCACAAACTGGGGAGGATTGGCATTCCTGGTAAAAGATTAAGAAGGTGAAGAGTGGCAGTCTGGGGTTGGGGGCAGGCCAGCCTTCTGCTTAGACAGTGATTTGGGGGTGGGGAGTTAGAGGCTTCCTCCTGCATTGTGTCTTACCACTTTAGCTGAGCAGGGATGTCCTACAGGGACGAAAGAGGTGCTTCTGTCCATCAAATGCCCATGTGCTGTCTTAGTCAGAACCCACTTTTGGCTTTTTTAACAATTCAGCATTGAAATGTAAATGGTTATCGGGGCATTTTGAGAAGTAGCTGTAAAATGAAGATTTTTATGATCTCCTTGTGAAACCTTTCATGAAGAGTATTTTTAAACTGATTTGTTCCTCAAGGAGCACATCCTTTTAAGTACAGTATCAAGTCACTGAACCATAAAATGATTCCCCCCCCCACCCCCTGCCCGACACAGATGATTTCTTTTAAAACCAAATCTGACCTACTGTAGTTTTATAACCTGAAGAGTATCTTTATTTTTTTTCCTAAAAATTAGTTGTTCATTTCTACTTAGAAATTTAAGGAAAGTATTTTCAAGACTCTTTTGTTAATTTTACTCATTTTGCTGTTCCTGAACATTGCACCTAGGGCCTCACATATACTAGGTGAGAGCTCTACTGCTGAGCCACATCCCCAGTTTATAGTTTACCATGAAGCATTTTGTATATGCTTTTATATATTTTCCTACTATGTGCAAGGAATGTGCTGGGTTTGATCCGTGTGTGTGTGTGTGTGTGTGTGTGTGTGTGTGTGTGTGTGTGTGTGTGTGTGTGTGTGTGTGTGTGTGTGTGAGAGAGAGAGAGAGAGAGAGAGAGAGAGAGAGAGAGAGGAGAGAGCTGACAGTTTGGAATCCTTTACACTTGTGGCCTACAAATGACAGCAAATTCTAAATAAACTTCATGTATCTTTCAAAAAGACAATACAGACTCCTAGGTAATTTTTCAGTTTGGCAGCAAGTGTCTCTACCCATTGAGCAATTTTACCAGTCCAGAATAAATGAATACATGTTTAAGTAGATGTAATCGTTGACATTAATACCAGTGATGATTATAAATTATTAACCTTTAATCTTCATATTTTCTCACATTTATCTTCCATGAAAGGTTATTAAAAATACTAAGAAAAGTATTTTTCTGATTTAAAAAGTAACAACAATGAAGAATGATCTTTTGAGGTGGGGAGGTAATTCAGTGCATGCAAAAGGCTCTAGGTTGAAGCTTTCCTATCACCACAACTAAAAACCAAATCCCCAAACTTTAAAAAAAAAACACCTAATTTAATATATTGTTATGTGATTATCCATTTTTTCAGAGATTTAGCTTTATAATGGAAACATACTTCATCTTTTCAGAGATAATTTGAGGTCATTGATCATCAGACATTTTATTCAAATGTTCATGTTCAGAAACTGTTAAACAGTGATTCTGGGAAGTGAGTTACAAACTAGGAGGAGACACTTGATCTTAACTGAAATGTATGCAGTTGGTATCACTTTCCAAAGTCTATCTGTACTCTACTTCCTGATCCAAGCCTGTGGACTAAGTTTATCCAAAGGATTCTTAAACCTGAAGGCTGCTTGTGCCTACAGACGCCAAGGACAGACCAGGACTCTGGTCATAGCACACTTCCCCTCCCAGCTCCTCCCAGAAGTCTCTTCACTCTTGACTCAGGGGTTGGAAGAGAGTTCTAGATGGTTACAAAGCTGACCAGACTAAATAGAATATCACTAACTCTTTCAAGTGTTTGTTTTGGACTGGGGTGCAGCTCAGTTGGTAGATTGCTAGCTTAGCGTACAGGAGGCCATGGGTTCTATCCCCAGCACCACATAAACCACGGTGGAGGCACCCAGGTTTGTTGTCCCAGAATTCCACATATGGAAGCAAGAGGAATAGAAATTCAAAGTTGTCCTTGGCCTCAGACAGTTTCTGATTAACCTGGCTATAAAGACCCCCACCTCAAAACCAACAACAACGAAATGAAGAACTGAAGAGGCCAGGAAGTATCTGGTTTGTGAACAACACACCACTTAAGCTAGGGTGAAGGAATACAAATCTAGGGTTACTGATACAAAAGAAGGTGAAGGACCTCTCCATGGGATGCTCAGTATCAAGTTTATGGTTTAGACAAGACCTCCTACTGAAGAAAAAGCACAGGAAAGGGAAGTAGATGCTTGAGCAGTGTGTGTTACAGCACTGAGGGGGAAGGTGTCTCCTATCCATATGTTCGGTTCTGAGGAGAAAGGTATCTTGGCAGTCAGGAGCCAAAGTCACCCAAACAACAAGTTTCACACAAGAGATTTATTGGGAAAGAACAAAAAAAGCTACCTCTTCTTGGTGAGAAGCAGCAGGGAACTGGGCAGAAAAGCGGGCTCTATATAAGGCGCTTCTTGCAGGGTAAGCGTTCTCCAGGATGGGGACTGAGTGGGATTTGAAGGCAAGTGCAGGGATTTTGAGCTCAGGGATTGGTGGGTGTTCAATCTCGGGAATCGGAGGGTTTTCAAGCTCGGGGACTGGTAGTTTTGAGCTCAGGGATTAGTGGTTTGAAACCTGAAGTGGACTCCAACCTATTATCCTCCAAACAGGGAGTGTAGTGATGAGACATTACTAGATATTGTTAGAATCTTGGTCTAGACAGGCCTGTTGCAGCTACTTCTGGACATTTCTATTATGTGAGGCATTTTCCCCTCCTCCTTTGCTTGAGCCAGTTTGAGGGATGTTATCAAGGGAGTCCTGGCTAGTAAAAGTAGGGCGAAAGCTGGGAATGGTAGTGGGAATCAGCTAGAAAATGTAGTCAGAATGTAAACGAACAAGGAGCTACAGGTTTCCGACTGAGATTAAGATACTGGAACAAACTATGCAGCAGTTCAGGCAGAAAAACTCCCCCCTGTGGCCAGGAGCACAGGGCCAAGGCATGTGGGCTTTTCAGTGCAGAGCATGGATTGTTCTGGAGATACAAAAA
This sequence comes from Rattus rattus, assembly GCF_011064425.1. NCBI lineage: Eukaryota > Metazoa > Chordata > Mammalia > Rodentia > Muridae > Rattus > Rattus rattus. The sequence continues at coordinate 38,752,517 of NC_046159.1, forward strand.
AACCAGGCTCACATTAGCACTGTGACTCTTGCAAAGGATTTGGTAAGTTTTGGATGAACAATTGTGACAGGGAAAATACTCATAATAGGGGTGGTCTTCACAAACTCCTAGAGAGATAATGCTACTCGGGGTGTGGCACTTGTTTTAAAAATATTACCTTGACTTTACTACCTATCTACTGAAGCTATTTCACCCATAAAGGAAATATAAGAGAGAATCTATATAATTACAATGGGGCTGGCATGTAAATTTAAGAAAAATTAAACAGGGATTATAGTAGATGGTGAAAAAAAATAGGTCCTGGAGCTAAACTTTCTCACTGCAAACACATCCAAACAAAACCCTTTCTATGAATTCCTTTCCTACCCTGGGCGACTTAGTCATCTGAGTGGAGAGAATGAGAGCTGACCTTGCCCAGCTTCCTTCATTTACCAACGAACACTGCCTTACTAACAGTCTTATGCATATAATGGGACTCAGCATCAGCAGGAAAACATGAAGGACAAAAAAAAAAAAATGGGACTTTTACCAGTCTTGCCTTGCCATGTGCCAAGAGTTAGAAATGAATGCAACCTGATCAGTGGGAAATATGCCTAATAAACTGCAGCCTGGGTAGAGATTTCAATCTTTTTTTTTTACCACAGAAAACTTAAGAAAGAATTTCTAAGTAGTGGTTGTCTCTCTTGGAAGCTGAAGTAGAAATAGCACATAGCATGTTGAAAAATAAACACGATCTTCACTCCTCTTGGTCATGATGATTTCATTCTTCTCTGAACTCGGTTAGCATGAGCTGGCCTTAATGTTGGATTGTGTTGAACGGGTAGGTGTCATCTTCCAGAGGAATGTGTCTGAAGGAAAAGCGTGAGTTCTGGGGTATGTCTAATCTTTAGTTATAGACACACAGCAGACATCCAGTTTCTTCTGACTGCTTCACTACAGCTCCTGATAACCTTCAACTGCAAGTCGGGACTGTTCTGATTAACATCCTGCATCAAAGCCCCAGAAACTCAAGTATAAGTCTGTATAGTACTAGGACTTTAAACACGAACATGAATCTTAAGGAAGTTTGCTGAACCCTACGAATATTTAAGCAAGTACTGTGAAAACCAACCAATCTACCTCCTCCTCCCCTCCTCCCTCCTCCCTCTCTCCTTCCTTCCTTCTTTGGGTGCATTCAAAACGCAGCCACAAGAATCTTTGGACTTGCCCTCTTGTGTTGTAAATTTTTGCTCCTAGCAGCTATTAGGAGACCTAGAGCCAGATAATTCTGGTCAAGGCCCAACTGAGAACTTAAAAATAACGTTGGAAGTTGATCTGAGGGACCTAACAAATGATTAGACCTGACTTAGCTCAAGGAAACCAATTAGTTTATTTTCTCCTTGGCTTTCAACCCGGAGGATGTTATGATACGCTGGCTTCTAACCTGCGCATTTCCAATGTGCCCTTTTCTCTTTATATGGCGCCCCAGAGCAAAGCAGACTACGAGTTTTTCATGCCTTCATGGTTGTGGGAGCCTCTGAGGCCAGGGTTTGCAACAGTTTGACTTTCTGTAAGATTCCTCTTATGTATATGGACTGCAATGGGAAAAAAATGAGCTGAAGGTGAGTCGGGAATGTAGGTCAGTGATGGAACATTTGTGTCGCACATGCATAATTCTACAGTGCATCCCTAGTATCCATAACACACACATCCTACAGCACTGGTACCACTAGACAGCCCGGGCAACTTTGTGGCTTGTCTGTCTTTAAGCATCTGCGGATTACCTTTTCTAAGAAGCAGTCTTTTCTATCAGAGATAGCTAGCCTCCCAAAGTGTCAATACTCTGTAAACTCCTCCCTGTTGTGAAACTCTTGTAAATTTGTCCATTTTGTCAAACCTCGGATGGTAGAGGTTCTTGGAACTCAACTCTCCATAGCGGTCTTGCCCTGCCCACCCATTATGAATTAGCCAATCATGTCAGACCATAAAATGAGCCACACGCCAATGGGCGAGACTTTGCTAATGAACTCTCAGCCTGGTGTGTTTGCTCCGCTGGTATGGGCCAACATGTACTCTTTTGCAAAAGTAAAACTGTCTGGCGGAGTTACCTCTACTTTGTTTAGTATCTTGTTTTATGACACCAGGAATATCGTTTTCCAATGGTTGCTGTCCTGACTTTCATGTATGGCCTCAATGGTTGGCCTAAGAATCATATGGCTCTTCTCCCCTCCCCCTTCCTTTTAAAAATAGACAGGGGCTTACTTTAATTTGGAAAGTATGATTAGTATATCAAATCCTTTGAGTTTATGGGCACTAATGACTGTAAAGATTTTAAAGAAGATACTTATATAGAATCTTTTAACATCTTGATGGTGCAGGAGAGCAAATCCAGGAAGTCGAGCATTAAGCACTTCGTCCTTGAGCCACTTTCCTGGCACTAGCTTTGGAGACATGGTCTTGCTAGATAGTCTAGGTTAACCCTTCCATTCATGATTTTCCTGTTTTCACACCCAGAGTGCTGAGATTACGGGCAAATGTCTGGCTAATTAAGTTATTCTTAGTTATTTTTGTACAAAAATAAAGTAGGCTAACTTGGAATTTCATTAGGCTGACTGTTTTATAGATAGTCCTTAGAAGATGGTAAAAAAAAAAAAATAATTTAAGACTGAAAATTTATTTAGAGTTCAACACACTACATGCTTGCCATTTCATTCAGTAGCACAAAGAGCTAAAATCAGGTGTGGGTTCATCACAGTTAGTGCCATTGAGGGCAGGGAGCATGTTTCCTGTTCTCTTCAACTCATCACTTGGTGTACTTTTAGTTCTTAATGCCAGGTATTTACTGAAGTTACTTAAGACTGGACAATATTTTTTTTTCCGTTAGATACTTCCAGCTTAAAACAAAAGCAACCAAATGCTGTCTTCTTCAACGAATGATGTCATCTTTTAGGCCCTGCTAATACAGTGCCTGGTATGTATAGCCACTGAACTGTTTGATGAATAAAGAAAAAAAAACATAGGTGGTCTTAGCAGATATCCTGCAATGTTTGATCTTGACCAAGCCTTAATGGCTCATCGGTACACAGAGCATTATCTACTTGTGTTATTAACAATAAACTGTCAATGCAAATGCAGATGTGTATTGCTGGTCATGAATCCTAGATGAGAGGGCACTAACTATTTCTCCCATTAAAATCCTGCTTTGTCTTTTGAAATCTGCTATAGAATTATTACCTATTGGCTGCTCACAAAACCCTAGAAGGAAGGAAGAACAGCCATAATTTGTACTCATACTGGGTGGGGGAAAGTGATACAATTTTAAATTATTTTCACCTTGTAAACAACAAGCTCAAGGCCCTGTGCTGAAGTCATCCTCTAAGTCCGACATCCAAGGGGATGTTCTTCTGCCAGCATCTTTGGTCTTTCCCTATTCCATAGCAACTTGGGCCACAGTCTGAGGGGTAGAAAGTTGGAGCAGGGATTTGAGGTAGCAGCAGTTGTGGGCATTGATTGAGTTCTCACAGAGAACTAGAAACAGTAATTCCCAAAGCAGCTGTGAAGCGAGGAATTATGACTTAAACTCTATGGCTTCTAAGGACTTGAAGAAATTAATTTATATGCACCCAAAACCTCTCAGCATGGAGGAGACCACAGCTAAGTTTGACTCCAGGGGCTGAGATTCAGAACCAGGGCCTTTCCTACATGTCAGATAGCTGCGAAACAGACTGGGAAACTGGTTTGCTCTGATCCCTCACTAAGTTCTGAGTACAAGCCAGAGGGAGGGATGGGGAACTGTCATTTTACAGACAATATAAGGTAAAATCTTTGTTAAGGTCTTATTACAGGTTCATAGAAAAATATCAAATTTTGTCCATTTAAGAACTTTCTTTTCAGGCCAACAGCTTTTTTTTTCCCCTAGAGAGAGAAAGAACATGAAACTGGGTGGACTGTGAGGTAGGCAAGGATCTGTGAGGACTGGGGAGGGAAAAAGGATGACAAACATATTGTATGGGAGTCTCAAAGAATAAATAATAATAAACAAAAAGTCAAGAAGACTGCAGTTCCAGTAAACAACCTTGATGAAACTCATCGGCATTCATTCATATTCTCATTCTCTCTCTCTCTCTCTCTCTCTCTCTCTCTCTCTCTCTCTCTCTCCTCTCTCTCTCTCTCTCTCTCTCTCTCTTGATGAAAGATAAAAGGGGGCATTAGCCAGGAAGATGAAAGTGGTGTATATGTCAAAACACATTCTGTGCATGTGGAAAAAATGTCATCCACGAAACCTAATATTATGTATAACTAACATTCGCTAGTGAACATTTTAAAAACGCTATAGTAAACTAGATACCCCGTGTGCTAATATTTAAAATATAAAAATATCAGGTAGGGGAAAAGCCTGTCGTAACAGCCATTTTGACAATTCCTACCCCGTGGGGGAACTATGTGTCTAGCTTTCTCTGTTTCTAGGAAAGGAGCCCTAGCGCCCCCTTGGGCAGTGACACAGCTCTGGAGTTCTGCTCTACAGCGAAGTGTGCAAACCCCTCCCCTGCCCGTCTCCCACCCTCACTCCCAGTGGTTGTGAGCAACCTTTTAGATCCCGCTCCTACAGGGCGTTGGCCTCAACTATTCAATATAAAGCAGCTCTCTGGTTCACTTTCATGGAGCTGTGGGCGGCCTCTGTCTCCCGCCCCCAACATGGAAGGTGCAGGCTCCGCTTAAGAGGGCCCTGTAGCCAACCCTGTGGAGCCTGGACAGCCCTCCGGCCCTGTCCGAACAGTGCTGGCCCGCCTGGAGGGAACTAGAGCAGCCCTTTAGTACCGCCCCTAATACCTGTGAGCCGCCTCCTAGCTCCGCCCCCATAGGAAGGGCACTGGCTCCGCCTCCAAGGAAATAGGAACAACCCTCTAGCACCGCCCCTAAAGGAAAGGGCACCACCCCCAGCCCTTTCAGCTACTTAGTCCCGCCGCTACCTGGAAAGGTTTAGGCCTGGGCTCCGCCCCCAAAGGCCACAAGCTCACGGGCAAGTTCTCCAGGCCGCACGCTACATCTTGTTGTTCTATCGTAGCCGCAGATTCCTCCTCAGATGCTGCTATCTCGAAAGAAAGCTTCTTCACAGTTTCCGCAGACATTTATGGTCTCACTTCGCCTACTTGCCTGACCATCTTGGGCCTCCAGGAGGATGCTGGGAGTTGTGGTTTCCGCGACCCTACTTCCTCATGGGAGTTGTAGTTTTCCCTTCTCACAGGTGACAGGGGAGATACCTTCCTCAGTTCAGCATCTTTGGGGTGCTTTTCCTCTGGATCCCACTGTTTTAAGCTAGATACATAGCTGATAGTTACAGAATCACAAAAGGTACAAATTTGGAGAACTTGAAATGTTTTTAGTTTTCCTGGAGTTCTTGAGTATAGTTGGTTGGTTACATTAAAGCTTTTGAGGGGCTTAGTAGGTGTTTGAAAATGCCGCCCTAAGCAGAGGAGAAAATACAGTCCAGAGTATATAAAGATCTAGAACCCGTGGAGAAGTTGGATGACTGGTAGCAGAATTATTTTTTGAGAGGGTTCTCTCCTTGTAAGCTCACCTTCTTGTCCAGTCATACAAAACAGAACAGAACAGAACAGAACAAAACAAAACACAACACAACACAACAGAAAAGAACAAAAACCTGTCCTGAGTAGAGTCAATGATCACCCCAGAGCTTCTGTATCTGGTGGAATATGTTAACATTGCCAAATATCCCCATTTTGCTTGTCTTGCTTCTTCCTTCTTCTTCCCCCATCTCTTCTATCTCCTTTATCTCTTCCTCCTCTTCTAATGTCCTGTCCCCACTGCTTTCTGTGATAACAGGTGCCACATGGTCTCCAATCTTGTGGACTGAAAGGTTGGAAGCTCAAGGAGAGCAATGAAATGGATTGTCCTTATAAGAGATTTATTCGAAGAGACACTGATGCCACAGGCAGACAAAGGGCCTACATGGCAGAATGGGCATTTCTTTTTATAGGTTTCAGAGGAAGAAAGGATGAGTAGCTCATAATATGTGCTTGCAGGTAGGCTATTCCTGAGTTAACAATGAAAGTCACTAAATTGCTATAGTTTATGGAATTGTCACAGTTCCATGCAAACAGAGGAGCTTTATGAAATGCATGGTCTTAGGTTTTTTATCCTCACAATTTAGAGAAAAATTACAAATACATATGTGTGTGTAAAGAAATATATGCTTAGCTCTGTGTGTGTGTGTGTGTGTGTGTGTGTGTATCTAGTTAGATTTGTTTTGAGACAGGTTATTAGTATGTAACCCAGTGTGGTCTTGAACTCTCCATCCTTCTGAATATGAGGACTACCTGCATGAGCCATTGCTTCTAAATATCTTAATTGGCTTTATTTTCAATTCTAGAATTAGGCAACATTTCATCCTGTAAAATAGAATTAGCATTCTGATTTTCTGAACATGGCAATGGTTGTATAGGAAGAGCAGGGAAAAGCAGAACGAATAAACAAAAGAAGAATGGTCCTTTCAGAGTTACGCTATTCCTGTAAGGCATGGGCAGGAATACAGAACAGCAGGAAAATAAATGATTGCTGAGCACCAGAGTAAAGTTTGTGTGCTAAGATTAAAGCAGAGGAATTTTATTATCCTGGGATATTTGTCTGTTATCTCTTTAATTCTTTATTTCTGCAAAAGGTTAGATAAACAGGTTAGCTTCAGCTTGGTGACAAGTGGCTCTATCTTGATTTATTGTCTGTTCTATTGTGGTCTAGTGTAGAAATGTAGCACAAAGCAGTGTGTGTGTGTGTGTGTGTGTGTGTGTGTGTTTACAGGTTTGTGGCCATACATGTGTGCATATGTGCATGTGCATATGTGTACACATGTGCCATGTGTGAAGGCTGTATGTGGGAGACCGAAGTTGACATTGGGTGTTTCCTGGATAACCACTTTACTCGCTGAGGCAGGATTCTTTGCTGAATCCAGAGCTCTGGATTCCAGGGAAATCAAGCTACCCAGCTTCTGTGGTGGAGGTGGGAATACCCTCCTCTGCTCCTGGTATGCTGGGATGGCAGGCAGCACCACACCTGCTGGTTTTTTACTTTGGTTCCTGGGCTTTGAACACTTGTCCTCACGCTGTGCAGCAAGTGCTTTATCCACTGACCATTCTCCCTAGTCACTTAGCCTCCTATAATGTGCATTTAACAGTGTACGTCTTTTCATTCTATGACCCCAATCTCTAAAATGTGGGGATCATTCAGGATTCCTTTTTTTTAAGATTTATTTATTTATTTATTTATTTATTTATTTATTTATTTATTTATTTATTTATTTTACATGTATGATGAGTATGCTGTAGCTGTCTTCAGATACACCAGAAGAGGGCACTGGCTCCCATTACAGAGGGTTATGGGCCACCGTGTGGTTGCTGGGAATTGAACTCAGGACCTTTGGAAGAGCAGTCAGTGCTCTTAACCGCAGAGCCATCTCTCCAGCCCCCGTTCAGGATTCTGTATGTTTTTTTTTTCTCTCTCTCTCACCTTTTCCCAACTTCCCTGGTTTTGTGGCTAGTCCTGTGTCAACTTAACACACAAACTAGAGTTATCTGAAAAGAGGAAACTAAAATTGAGAAAATGCCTCGATAAGATCTGACTATAAGACAGTTTCTTATTACTGATTGACTGGGGAGAACCCAGCCAATTGTGGGTGGTGCCATCCCTGGGCTGGAGTCCTGGGTTCTATAAGAAAGCAGGTTGAGCAAGCCATGGGAAGCAAGAAGTGGCACCCCTGCATGGCTTCTACATCAGCTCTGCCTCCAGCTTCCTGCCCTGTTTCAGTTCCTGTCCTGACTTGCATGATGAACAGCAACATGGAAGTGTAAGCCAAATGAACACTTTCTTCCCCAACTTGCCTTTGAGTCAGGGAATTTTGTTGCAGCAACAGAAATATTAACTGGACAACCTGGATCCAGAAGTTATCATTATTTTGAGATAGGATCTTGATTTTTTGACAAGGCTAGCCCTCAATGTGTAAATTTAATGGATCTTCCTGCTTTGGTCTTCGGGGTACCCAGGACAGATGTGTGACTTCCCCCTGCCAATATGATTTCAGATATAAAGGACTAGGATTACAGTCACCAGCCCTTAGTTTCTTCTCTACTTCAGTTATGAATATAGGATGCTTTTAGTTTCTGATTTATAGCTTGAAATGACTGGAACTGATTTTCTCTTCTGTAAGCTTTGTTTTATAGGTAATCTAACAGAGCATCCAAGCAGCAAGCAGAAGAGTGTCCTTACATCCCTCACATTCCCTAATCCTGCATAATGAGGAGTTAGTTGTGAGCAAGTCATGGTTCTATCATTTTCATTACCTCATACTTAGTTCTAGTTTTAAGCAGCAATAAAAGTGATTAGAAACCTATCTTCAAACTGTAGCAATGACAGGAAGAATGATTGGGGGTACAGGGAATATCATAGTTTAAAAAAAAAACGACTTTAATAGACCAGGGAAGAAATGAGACCCTAGAATTTTATAATTAGGTTCTACATTGTAGCCATAGCATGGTCATCGGAATACCCGTCATGGGTTTTAGATTTTTTAGAGTCATCCAAGTATTCAGGCTCACAGAACAATCACTGGCCACACTTGACATCGGCCTCAAAGTAATGTATAGGATAGGGGGCATAGCCACTAACAGAGATACCACATATGCTTTATCCTATGCAAACAGGGCTTGTAGCTATACCTTTTCCTATGGGGACAGGGCCTGTAGCTATCCCTCCAGTAAGTCACAGAGTTGTCTGTGATGTTTTTTTTTCCATTGTTTTAGAGGATGGCTCAAATGTAAGGACAGGGTTTTTGTTAATAAGATCAAGATGTCTTTTTTTTATATGAGTACACTCTAGCTATCTTCAGATAACCAGAAGAGGGCTTAGGATCCCATTACAGATGGTTGTGAGCCACCATGTGGTTGCTGGAAATTGAACGCAGGATCTCTGGAAGAGCAGTCAGTGCTCTTAACCAGCCTGAAATGTCTTTTAAGACAGGAGGATAGCCCCAAGTTTGAGGCCAATCTGGTCTACAATGTAAAACTCAATCGTAAAACAAACAAAAACAATAGCAACAAAAAGGTTAAAAGAAAGAGTAATATAGATTAGATAGATAGCCATCTCTTTTATCAATTAAAATTTTATGTTATAATGTATGGCATGTGGGTCACAAAGAAAAATACAGCAGGTAATTAAAAATAACTTGAGAATTGTAATTTTACAAAATCATAATGGTGTTTTTGTGTGCTTGTGGTTACAAAGATATTAAATGTTTTCAGAAAAGCAAAACATCTTATATATTGTCTCACTTTATCCTTTCAATTTGGTTTAATGAAATACATTAATTCTTTTGTTGGTAAAACAACAAAACCCCATAAAGATTAATTGTAGCGAGCACATTAGCTGTAATATTTGGGATCGAAAGCTAGATAGTGTGTAATAAAGGCATGCTATCATATAAAGTGGACAGGTAAAGGAAATTATGAATTTATTTAACCTGAAGTATCAAAAAGCAATTAGTTTCACTCATGATAAACATGAATGCATTCAGTATTTGGTGAATTCAAGCATTCAGGCTCTCAGAGTGGAGTTGCTCTTTTTACAGCTTGACCTTGAAAAGTGTGGCTTGAAATTATGCTTACATATTTTTATTTTCACTTCATGTTCTAGATAGTAAACGTTTTCATAATATCTCAGATGTTATGATATACAAATAGAACTTGTTTTTCGAAAGGGCCTGTCAACATTTAATGGAATCTTCTGGTCTTGTGTAAAGTGCACGGCCAGCCACTTCTCCACATAGATTTCAGAATGAAGGTGCATGTTTATTGAAGTTAATTTAGTCCTAGCTATACAGAAACCCATGAAACGCATAAGCCCATATTTATGACTGCTCATAAGATGATTTCAACAGATGCTTCGAGGGGAACCCTTATAGTTCAGGATTCTTGTCCAGAAAGAGCCTTAGCGTGTTTTCCACTCTGGTAACTTCCCCCTGTCTCTTCTGGTATTTGTAAATGGCAAGACTCATTAGTGGCAGCAGGCAATTCCCAGAGTGGAGCCTTCCCAAGAACAAGAGGCATGGGGATCTTATTAGAGAAACATGCTTATTCATGCTAGAACGACTCACCACATTCAAAGGCACTCACATTCCTGATCACATTTGGTCTGAGGTCATGCGCCCTCATGCATCTCATGCCCAGAGAACGAAGACTAACTTGACTGAAGCGTCTCCCAAGGCTTCTGTTCTTTTAGGAAGTGTTTAGAGGACAGTCTACCTCCCTTTCAATGTCTCAGTGTGGTACTGTATTGAAGTCAGCATCATGGCTATAATCTCTACTCACAGATTTATTTACCAGTTGAGGAGGACTATGGAGATGGTCTCTCCATACTTTCTTAATCCAATGGCCTTCCTAAGTGTCAGACTGTAGTGCCCCCAAACCACACCATCACGGTGTGTATTTATGGTTAGCATCCTGTTTTTAGACAGGGTCCTGGGCTGACCTTGAAGTCACTACATAGCCACAGTTGGTCTTGAACTTCTGCCCCTCCTGCCTCTACCAGCTGAGTGCTAGGTTTATAAGCATCACATACCTGTTTCATGTGGTGCTGGGTATTAAAACTCAGGGCTCATCCCTCTATTCTTCACATTAGAGGTTGTTTTATACCAATTAGATGTTAAAATAAATGTTTAATGTTTGACATAAGGTATGTAGTAGTTATTTTTATTACATTAATTACTTAATAGGTTTCCATTTTTTTTAACGTGGTGAGACACTCATTTTTGCATATTATGCAGGCAGAGGCACCAAGTCCCTATATTTCAAACTATCTAGCATGGAGTTCTGGAAGATAAGCCTGTTGCTTCCCTCTAGAGCAAATTGTAGGTCTGTTTGTTGATTGCCACACTGAATATGCTGTCTCCCTGTGAGGCTTGGGTTTTCTGAATGTGGCCTACCATTCCTATTACATAACTGTACACCAAGCGAACATCATCTGGTTCTCTGTCAACTGGGACCCGGGCAAGCAGGCACATACTGATCCTTTGGGTATTATAGTAATGAGTGATGTAATTTTTCTCTGACCCAGAAGTCTTATGCCTTTTGTAAAAAAGTCCATGTGTGTACACTGTGTACATCACTTCCCCCTTCCCTTTCCTCTCTGTAACTCCTCCCAGATCTCCCTGACTCCCACTTCATTTTATGGCCTCTTTTTTCTTCAATTATTCTTGTTACATACACACTTCATATATAAATTAATAAATATATAAGTGTGATTTGCTCAGGCATTGAGTGTTGCTTATGTGTATATGTTTTAGCTGACTACTTGATATTAGATAACCAGTTGGGGGCTCATCTCTAGGGAAGACTGAGCCTCCCTGTTAGAGCAGTCGTTAACTGATTAACTGCCTGTAGCTTTTTTATCCAGGGGTGGAATCAAATGAACTTTATCCTATTCACCTTGGCATGTCAGCTGATTTTGTCATTATTCCGTTCTTGTTCAGACAACTGTATGGTTGAGATATTTCTGGGCAACTTTCCTGTCATTTATAGAAAGACGAACATCACAGCAGATGTTCTGTTTTTTCTGGCTCCTACAATTTTTCTATTTCCTTTTCCCCCATGTTCCCTGAGCCTTAGGTTGGAGGGGTTGTACTGTAGATGTATCTATGAAGTGTGGACACCCCGTAGCCAGTTCTCTGCATTTTAACCACTTGTGACTTTCTGTAATAGCCTCTGCCTGCTGCAAAAAGACACTTCTTTGATGAGGGTGAGGGCTATATTCTGTAGATATAAAAATTGTTATTAAGAATGGAGTTAGACTGGAGAGATGGCTCAGCAGTTAAGAGCACTGACTGTTCTTCCAAAGGTTCTGAGTTCAATTCCCAGAAACCACATGGTAGCTTACGACATCTGTAATGAGGTCTAATGCCCTCTTCTGGTATGTTTGACGACAGCTACAGTGTACTAAAAAAATGGAGTTAGAGAGTCTACTGATTTGGGGAAGTGAGAAAGTGTCACCAGGAGTTTCTCCTATAGGTTCCATAGCTCACTAGCTGCCGATAGTTGCCTACATTTATAGTACCAGGCATGAATCCCTCCCTGTTGAGTGGGCCTTATATCCAATTAGATGGCTATTGGTTACCTTCAAGATGTAAGTGCTACTATGGTACCCTTGGGGATTTCTTGCCATACCGACAACAGGGCTGTAATGACGATACATGTGGCGTCTCGACACTGAGAACCGGGCATGGGCCTGCGAGATTTAAGAAGAAACACACTCGGGTCATTTGTGTTAAAAGAATGCCGTCCAGGCTTTACTGAGATCTCCTTATATACCAGAGGCAGAAGCCGGTGGAAAAACAACAAAGCAGGTGAAAATCCCCAACCAGGAAAACAGGAAAAATCTGAAAGCTCCGCAAGGGGGAAGGGTGCCATGGAAGGTCCCAGCCCCGAATCAGGGGCGGAGAGCAGCTGCCAAGGGTGTAAACAACTTCTTGCCACAGCAGACTGAAAGGCTCAGTGAGAGGGAAGGGAAACACCCCAAGGTAGGGCCCGACACTGTAGGACTACTGAGTGCTTTTTCCCTCTTGGCAACTTACATAACACCCTCTGCCTCCATCCTAGGAGAACACTGTAAAATGTGGGTCTAGGGAAGGTCTTTTCTGAGTAGACTCCATTTACCCAGAAATGGAAGCCAGCAACCCACAAGCTGGACCTCATAAAGCATCAAAGCCCAGTACAGCAGAGAAACAGTCAAGGGAGCGAAGAGAAGCTCACCCAGTGGGTCAGAATCTCTGCCAGTTCTTCAGCTGATAGAGGATCAATATCCAGAATACATAAAGAGCTCACGGCAACAAGAATCAAGAAAATAAGTGGCCCAATTAAAAATAGACTATGGATCTGAGCCGAGAGTCCTCAAAGGAAGAAATAAAAATGGCTAACAAATGTTTCAAAAACTGCTCAACGTCCTTATGAAAATCCTGCTGAGAGCCCATCTTACCTCTGTCAGAATGGAAACGACTGATAGGGAATGTTGGAGACGAGGTGGGGAAGGAAAGGGCTCTCATCCTCTGCGGATGGGGTTGTAAACTGGCGTAGTTATTCTGGAAACAAATGAGGAAAATGATCAAAGAGTTAAAAACTAATCTACCATGTGACCCATCTCTACCATTTCTCAGAGTATGCTCAACGGTCTCCATGTCCTTTTCCACAGATACCTATTCAGCCATTGTGTGTTGATGCTCTATTCAGAAAAGCCAGCAAATTGACCTAGTCCAAGTGTGCTCCATTGACTGACTGATGGGCAATGGAGATGTGCTTCATGCATACTACGGAATACTATTCAGCAGTGAAGAAGAATGAAATCATGACCTTTGTGGGTAAGTGGATGGAACTGGAAAACATTAAACTGAGGGAGGGAACTGAGTCCCAGAAAGACAAGTGCCATATGCTTTCCCCAATTTGTGGTTCTTAGCTGAGAATCTTCAGATGTGAGTACATAATCTGGAGCAATCACAGAAATAAGGAAAGCAAAACGGGATTGTAATGGCAGAAAGGGGAAGGGGGAAGAAAGAACTAGAGAGGGGCATAGCTGGACACAGATGGTATGAAGGGGGAAAACAGGAAAATGGAGGAGGTGGCTTTAACTAAGGAGGGGTGAGATAAGGCAGTACTGCGGGAGAAGGAAGGATAAATAATAACGCCAAGGACATTTCAAAAAGCTGTAGGAAATTACATTATTTTATCTTTAATTAAAATTATATGTGAGATACTTAAGTTTCTTTGTGTGCCCAGGGCTTTCCTTGTGGTGTTAGGCAAGTGTTATTCTAGCTGAGCTACATTCCCAACTCCTCCTCATATATGTACATGTATATGTTCATATGTATGTACATGTATATGTTCATATATGTACATGTATATGTATATTGCATGTATATAATGTATATATTGCAATGAGTTGTTTATTTTTGTTTACTTATTAATTTATTGTCTATGTGGTGTTTGGGTGTGTATGCCTGTGTGTGAGGGTGCATAGACTGGTCAGTGTAAGCAGAAGCCAGAGGTTCACCTCAGGTGTGTTCCTCTGTTCTACTGTATTTTATGACCTTGGCCAGACTGTCTGGCCAGAGCATTCCCAGGAAGCTCCTGTCTTTACATTCTTGTTTAGAAGCTGCCTTTCTTCTGGTTGCTTTGGAAAAGGCAGAGAATTCGGAGTTAGGGAATTAAAAAGTATACACATTTATTTTTTAATCTTACTTGAAAGTATGGCGATTTACATAGTGACTGGTATTATGTAACTTAAGAAATGTGCTTCCAGAGGGCTGTGCTCTTGTGCTTTGAAAATATAATGGGGTTAATTAGTCAGCCACAAAGGTAGTCTTGATCTCATTGCTGAATATTCCAGGCCTGGAGCCTCACAGCTGCCAACCATCCATTAAGCTACAGAGGAGTTTGTATTGTGGCATTTAACTGATTTTACTGTAATCTGCTGGGAGCTACATCAGAGGGGCTGAATAGTATAAATCTGTTGTATGTATGGCTATGTCTCTCTTGGGAGTTATAAAAACGATGAGAAAAGCCACCAATTTATGAATGGCCATCAAAATGTTTTCTCACCCTCTTTTCTTCATCTGCTTGGCCTTTGTTATTACTTTTAAAGAAGGAAGAGCACTGGGCTATGTCGGTGTCACTCAGCCACCCTGGGTCTCACAATGGAGGAGGTGGTTATTTTTGTTGGAAATTGAACTTTCTTTGCTACAGGAGAAACAGACAGACATTCAGTGTCATTCCAGTCTGGGTCACTCAGCTGTATGCTGTATTCACACCTGTGTCCCGTGAATGACCTGTCACCGCTCTTGGCTCTAAACCCCCTCCTCTTCTCTTTCTAGTTTAAGTTTAGCCTTGATCTCCTCAATTGGAAAGACTCGTTTTCACACTGAGCCACACATTTCAATGTACAGGTATTTTTTATTTTTAATCAACCATTTTTCAAACAATATTTTCTTTAGTGAAGTTTCAGCTCTGAAAGGCTCCATTTCGTGATTCGGAGTTCACCCACAAGCTCAACTTGAAAGTATAATTCACTTTTTTACGGAGCCTAGAAATTACGTGGTTGACGACACAGGAAGCTATGCCAAGTGGAGATGAAATACGTGAACTTAAAAAGAAAATCTCTTAGCAAAGTAGGGACATGCTCCCCACAAAGACTCAAAGACTGCTTTAGTTGTTAGACGAGAAGTTCAGATTGTGCTTTCTGAGACCCCAGGTTTACAGACCTGTGTGGCTTGGGCTTTTGGCTTCGTATGATCTCGCAGTACCTGTTCAGGTGAGACAGCCAGTCTTACCACTTCTCTGGCATTCAGTCCGGCCATCTGTTCCAGTGTTGGCATCCAAACATTAAACAACAAAAAGTCAAGAAAGTACAGAGTAAGCCAACTTGGTAGCAACAGCTGGCAGTGAGGAAAAAAAATGATCATGTTTGACCTTGCTCTTCGGAATGGAGCCTGAGGCAAATCCCATTCTGTCCATTACGTCATCATACAGAAGGTGGATCCATGTTTGTGGGACTTTTCAACAATGGCTCACTCCTTTTATTTCTACTTGGAGGCTGCCTCTTCCTGTGACACACAGTGCTATCCATATGTTCTTGGACGGCGCTGCCAATCAATGTCGAAGGAAATTGAATTAAGCAAAATCGCCTTGTGTTTGACCAGTGTCCTGAGGGCAGTTGTCTGTTTCAGCCTATGTTTTTTAAAAATTTAAATTCACGTTGTTACTGTGCAGTGCAGGGGAATTGAAGCTAGTGTATGTTAGGCAAGTGCATTACCACTGAGCTATCCAATCCCAGTCCCACTTGTGTTTTAAAGCCAAAGATGACTATGGCCGTCATTTATAAATTCCTGGGGAAAATAGTCATCTTCGAGAAAAGCCAAGACTTGTTTTTATTTTCTGCATGAAAAACATCTCTGTCCTAATTAATCATGGATAAGTAAGGGCAATTTATGCTAGATGAATACATTTACATTTGAACAATTCGAATTTCGTTCCAAACCATCTGGAGTAAATCATATTCCAAGCCTGTTTTCACAACTAGTGTTTTTGCGTGTTCGGTTCTGTTTTTCAGCCACTGAGTGAAGCAGCTGGCGGATCTTTCCACGTAGGTAGCTGTCAGATGCCACTGTGAAGCCAAAGTAACCTGATGCCAGGGGTGAGAAATGCAGGGAAAGAGGGGTGCGGGGGACTCCCAGAGGGAAGCCCACGCAGGAGAGTGTGTTCAAGACCTTTGGTGAGAGGTGAAGAGAGAAAAGCCTCCTTAGGTCAGAGACAGATGTGCACTCTGCCTTTGCAAACGTGGCCCCCGCAACCATAACAGACAGGGTCGCTTCTTGCTTTGCTTTGTGCAAAGTGTCTGGGATTCGTGGCAATTTAGTTTTCAACTTTGCGCTTGGAAACTTAATTTTGTCTTTCCCCAAAGGTCAATATAAAGAACCCATTTCCTTCTGCTCCCGGAGCATGGACTCCGTGAGTGGAATGGTAAAAAGTGACTTCATTTTCTTCCCCTTGGAGAAATATAGAATGCTCATTCACTAAGCGTGAAGCCCGGTGATCTGTTATTCACTGCAGACTTTCTATGGGCAGAGTGGGGCATACATTATTTATTTTGCATGAAATAAAGTGGTCAGAAGGAGAAAAGGAAAGCACTTTAGCATATAATGCAAGGACCAGATGAAAGGGAACGAGGAGAGGAGGAGGGAGAGAACACTCAGGAATTTCAAGGTTCATGAGGTGCATGGGTGCCTGCATGGAGAGCACAGCGCAAGAGGTACTGACTGGATTAGCTATATCTGGTTTAAAGGTTTGGCCTACTTCAACCTGTAACCTGCCGTCAGTGTTAACAGATCTCAAATACCCTATTGAAAACTTTGGTTTTATGTGTATTAATAGTGGAGTATTTATTCACGGTTCACCACCTACAAGGTGTTATGATAGGTTTGTGGGAGAACAGTCTTGTAATGTTTACTGGACACACACTATACACACTAAACGAAGACCTTTATATTGGTATTTAATTCTTACGACAGTCTTGTGCAGTACGCAACGTCACCTCCTCTCTCTAGTATGTGATGACTGTAGAGAAAATAAATATGGAGAAGTTAAATTAAAAAATGTGTATATACTATGTACATGGGAAAGGGGAGGGGAGGGAGAGGGAGGGGGAGGGAGAGGAGAGGGGAGGGAGGAGAGGAGGGGGAGGGAGAGGGGGGTAGGGGAGGGAGAGGAGGGGAGGGAGAGGAAAGGAGAGGGAGAGGGTAGGGGAGGGGAGGGGGAGGGGAGGGAGGGAAAGGAGAGGGGAGAGGGTAGGGGAGGGAGAGGGGAGGGGAGGGAGAGGGAGAGGGGAGGGAGAGGGAGGGGGAGGGAGGAGGAGGGAAAGGAAAGGGAGAGGGGAGGGGAGGGAGAGGGAGAGGGTAGGGGAGGGAGAGGAGAGGGGAGGGAGGGAAGGGAGAGGGAGAGGGTGGGGGAGGGAGAGGGAGGGGAGGGAGAGGGAGGGGGAGGGAGAGGAGGGGAGGGAGAGGAGAGGAAAGGAAAGGGAGAGGGAGGGGAGGGAGAGGAGAGGGAGGGGAGAGGGGAGGGAGGGAGGAGGGGAGGGAGGGGAGGGGGAGAGGGTAGGGAGGGAGGGGAGGGGAGAGGGGAGGAAAGGAGGGAAGGAGGGAGGAAGAGAGATAGAGAGAGGGAGGGGGAGGGAGGGAGAGGGGAGGGGAGGAAGGGAGGGGAGGAGAGGAGAGGGGAGGGAAAGGAGAGGGGAGGGAGAGGGAGGGGAGGGGAGAGGAGGGAGGGAGAGGGGAGGGGAGGAAGGAGGGGGAGGGGAGGGAGGGAGGGAGGGGGGGAGGGAGAGGAGAGGGGAGGGAGAGGGGAGGGGAGGAGAGGAGAGGGGGAGGGGAGGGAGGGAGGAAGGAGAGGGAGGGAGGGAGGGAGGAGAGGGAGCGAGAGGAGAGAGGGAAGATCTCTTTCTGGGTAATCCACATTGTTCTCTAGTCTTACTGGGATTACAGGTTTGTATCACTACAGCTAGTTGGGAAAACAGTCTATTTTCCATTGTCTAAATACACCTAATCAAGCTGCGGTTTGAGAACTGACTTGAAATTTTAAACTACTGGTAAAAGAAGATATTTCCGTGCTGATTTTTAGCATTTACTCTTCCTCAAAATACATAGCCTAGTAGAAGAGATCAACTGAATTATAAAATAAGGAGTGGCAAGGATTTAGAGTAGAGCATTTCACTTGTGGTTTTCATTTGCAGTTAGGGAAGGCTGGCTGCATTTGGAGGTGTGGAATTAGAGGCCAACAAACCACATCCTTGATACAGGCTTTGGAGTCGAAGCAGCAGTTCCCCAGTCGGCCACAAGATGGCAGGACAGCTCTGTCTATTCCTGTATTACATACAGATAATAAAATACCCATTTTTTCCACGAACAGGACAGGAATTTGTTTTTTTTTTTTTTTTTTTGAAAAAAACCCTAAAAGAATGCTTGTAGGCATTGTGACTAGGAATTATAGAGAAATGCATTTTATTTTCTGTGATTTTTGAAAACTCATATTTATATAATTTAAGATCTTTATTTTGAAGTTTTAACTTGAATAGAAAATCTTAGATGACAAAGCTTGATAAATCCGTATAGAGATATTAAGTGTAGGAGCATATTTTATTTGTCTTAAGTCTAATTGTGTGAATAACATGTTCCTGGGATAACGTATTTGACAAAAGCAACGTAAGGAGGGTGGGTTTGCTTTGGCTCAAACTCCTGAGGTGGGGGATCGGGAGCATCAAGGCATCAGGGCTGGAGGTAGGTAGTCATGTGCATCCATCTATCCTGTGGGTCTGGGGATCAAACTCGGGTTGTCAGACTTGGTGGCAAGCTCCCACTGTTCCAATGATAGACCTTTAAGAGCATAAGTAAGGACAAATGAACTAGGAAGGTGTCAAGGAAAGGTATCCCAAATGACACCGAGGTCTCTGGGGCTCTGAAGGGACCTTGCAAGGTTGCTCTAAGTTTTTTAAGGATTCAGGGGAAAATACAGCAGTATTCTACACCTGTGCCTATTACTAGCTCTAGGTAATTCACAGTTTCAATATAAGAATTTACTGTCTTTGTTAGCATCAGAACCGTCCATGGACAGCCAGAAGCTGTTTACAGCCAGCTTCTGAACCCATGGATGAGATCATCCCTGGGCGACAATGACTTTCCTGCGTCTGTTGCTATGGCACCCGTTGCACACCCCCTGCACATGTGTTACCTGCGTTACCTGCATCACCTGTGCGATGGGTTAGTTACCTGTGTCTCCTGCATCATGGTCCGAATGAAATACACAGACCCTGACCAATAGCCCTCTCTGATTTCCTCACTTCTTCCCCTCACCCCCAATCCCCTTCAGAAGCACATCTGTCAATAAAGGCCTCTCGCATGAGATCTGTGCTGGCTTGGTGTGATCTGTCCAGGAATACACCACTCTCATCTAACAATCTAACAGTCTTCCTTTTAGTAGGGCCGTGGTTGTGTATGTGTGGGGGGGTCTGGGGGGGTTAGGTCTTGGTGGTTGTTGTGAAGGAGAACAAGGACCAAAAACATCAGTGTGGCACAGGTAATGAAGGATTGTGTCCATTCTGATTCCAAGGCTAGAGAGGTTGTACTGTTAACAGATAGGCACACACATCCCACATGTGATAAAGAATATTTAAAAAAGTGTTTATGCAGATAATCTTTCTAAGTGGTATTATTGGTTGGGATATGGGTGATTATTAAGTTATTTGGGCCTAACAATACTCTTGGTATTTGCTTATTTATTTGCCAAAATTATAGGGACTAAAACAGTCACTATCAACCAAATGTTTGGCAACCTAGAGTTTAAACCATTTTATGTATTATTTATGGTAGCTTTTCTTCCTTAAAAGCTTAGCACTTTTTCCGTCATAATTTTATCTAAATATATGCATGTGACTATGTACCTGTTTTGAAAAGTATCTCTCCTCCTTTTGTGTAGCTCTCCGGTGCTTCCTTACTGTCCTGTCAGATGCTGCAGTGGTACCCTGCTGTGTTTCCTGGTGTATTGCTAAAGGATTTATTTCTGTAAGCCACAAATATAGAGTCTGCCTTTACAGGCAAGGCTGGGTGTGGTCACCGCTTTATGTGAGTGGCATATGTCATCGAATCACACCCTGCTCTTCCAGTCAACATACTGGGAAGGTAGCTTGATTCTTTTTTCACTTGAAATTTCATTTACTGCTTCTAACGGTCTGACTTTACAGGCATGGTATGAATATTGTGCATGAAAGGTTAATGGTGCACAGAGTTGGCATTACTCATCAGTGTACTCTTGCCCCTGTGTTAATTATTATTACATTTCATAGTGCTAGAACATGCAACTTTCTTTCTCTAAATATATAAAAATCTCTTAATGATGGATACACAGGCACATGTGTTGCTTTTAATGAAGTAAAAATTAATACATACCTTAACATTTCCAGTTAGGGCAAAATACCCAAAGTCGTTTCTTGTCTACCTCATGTTATTTCTAGAACTTTTCATTACATGCATAAACATTCATGTTACATGTGTATTTTATGCTTTTCTGAGTGGAATCATTTCTTGTCAGTGACAGCCTGTAAGCTGCTCATTCTTTCCCATAGCTACTATAATATATTAACTTATTTGCTTACAGTGGAGTTTCAGTTGTTTTTCATGGTAAACATAATATCTTATGAATATACTCGGATGTCTAATATGTATCTTTAGAGATAAGTGAGAATCCTAGAAGTAATTTTGTTAAACAAGAAGGTATTTTACCTTTTGATAAATTGTACCTGGTTGTTTTCCAAAAAGATAAACTAATGTGTAGTTCAAATAAAGAGAATTTTAAATTTCTGTCTGTCTGTCTGTCTGTCTGTCTTTACTCTTTTTGGCCATAGGGCCAAAACAAAGTCTTTTATGCATGCTGGGCAAACACATAAAAATAAAAATTTCAGGTTTCAATAAACAGGAAACTAAAAAGTTTGTTATATTTTTTATTGCCCACAATAAAAAAACATTTTCATGTATAATAGCTTTTCTCTTAAAATCAATATTTTATCTGAAATGTTACTTTTTCTATAATTTTCTTTATAGCTTCCTCTGTAATTTTATAAATCACATACACTGTAGTCACATATAGTCAAATAACTGTAGAGAATTAACATATTCACTGTAGTAAAAGGAATCATTTCTGATTTTAAAATTTTTTCTCTTTTTTTTATTGGATATTTTATTTGTTTACATTTCAAATGTTAACCCCTTACCTGGTTTCCCATCTGCAACCCCCCTATCCCATTCCTCTTCCCCCTGCCTCCATGAAGAGGTACCCACTCCTACTCTTCCTCCTGGCATTCCCCTACACATCATTGAGCCCTGGCATCCCCTGGCATCCAGCCTTCATAGGACCAAGGGACTCTCTTCCCATTGATACCTGACAAAGACATCCTCTGCTACATATGTGACAGGAGCCATGGGCCGCTCCATGTGTACTCTTTGGTTGCTGGTTTAGTTCCTGGGAGCTCTGGAGGGTCTGGTTGGTTGATATTGTTGTTCCTCCTATGGGGTTGCAAACCCCTTCAGCCAGGAGTCATTTCTGAAACTAGAGCCAGCTTTCAGAAGCTGGCTTTCCCTGATGTTTAAAGTTTCTCATTTTATCATTTCCATTAAAGGTGAATTATAGGATTTGATTTTAATTTCTAATTATAGGATGTTCATCAAAGACCAACATTCTTTCATTTTTCAGAATTTTACTTCTGATATCTTTAGGTATATTATTTAATTTTCTGCATAGTGAATATTAAGGTATACTAACAAATCGAAAGTATGTAAGAAAATTTATAGTGAGGACGTGTGTATGCATTTGTGTGCATGTGTACATACATGTACATGGAGGTCGAAAGTCAGCATTGGATGTCTGCCTCAGTCTGTCTCCACCTTACATTTTGAGGTGTTCTGTCACTGGATCTGGCACATACAGATCCAGCTCAACGAGCTGTCCACCCACCTTCCTCCCCACTGCTTGGATTTGAATACTTTTCACCATGCCCAGTTTTTATGGGGGTTCAGGGGATCTGAGCTCAAATCTTCATGCTTTCTCAGTAAACACTTTACTGATGGGTGACTGAGCCATCTCTCCAACCTCCTAAAGTATCTTTTATTAAATAATTTAGAAATAGTTGAGTACTCTAACTCAGCATCACATTGATATTCTCTGAAGCATTTCAAGAACTTTGGCTGCAACTCTAGACTTCTAGTATTATACTGTCTATAAAAAAATGCCACATATAGCTAAGTACTATTCAATGAAACATCTTCAAGAATTTATAATTCATTTATGGGTATGTACAAGGTCTATGTTGATGTATGTTACATGAATGCAGTATCCACAAAGTCAGAAAAGAGTGTTGGATCTTCTGTGATCTGGATTACAAGTTGTGAGCTACTGATGTTGATGTTTGGAACTGAAAGAGCAGCAAGTTTTTTTCTTTTGGAGCTGGGGACCGAACCCAGGGCCTTGCGCTTGGTAGGTAAGCGCTCCACCACTGAGTTAAATCCCCAACCCAGAGCAGCACGTTTTCTTAATTGCTGAACCATCTTTCAACCCCTTACTAAATACTTTTGATAAAGTATTTCAGGTATTATTATTCTTAGTTCAGAGAAATCTACAAAAATCAAGAAACATCTGGGCTTTGTGGCACATAGTTAATCCCAGTATTTAAATTATGGAGGACAAAACCGAAAGTCTGGCATTTAGCACCTTATCCTAAAACAGCAGCAAATTAAATAAAGTAGCCTTTGTTCTAACCCCACAGGAATTGTGCAGCTCTCACTTTCAGCCTGCTAGTTGGAGTCACAGGAAGAAAAAGGGACACCTTGAAAAGTGAATTTAGTGTTTATTTCTAAGTTGTAAAAAGTTTCCTATGAAAGCTAAGAAAAATGGGGAGAGACACCGCCTGGATCTAAGGGACCCAGTCAAACAGCTCCCTGCAACCCAAATCCCGTGGGAGGGAGGGTGATTATTGGGGAGAGGGCTGTAATGGGGAGAGGATTGGGAGGGGAACACCCATATAGAAGGGGAGGAGGAGGGGTTAGGGGGATGTTGGCCCGGAGACTGGGAAAGGGAATAACAATTGAAATGTAAATAAGAAATACCTGTTAATAAAGATGGAAAAAAAAAAAGTGAAAAAAAAAAAAAAAAGAAAAATGGGAAACTAGAATGATAATGATGCTCTTTTCTCTTTCTTCAGCACTTATACATCTTTTAGAATACATGATCACATGGTAAAAAGTTCATCACAAGCTTACACATAAATTAAAATCATAAATTGAATAAGAAGTTTACAACAGATAATGTTTACATGCGTTTCCATTAGGAGTAATTATCTGCCTAAACATTCATCAACTGTCACAGCTCCACAGGTTCATGGAGAGTTAAAAAGCATAACTAAGTTATTCGTGATGTTTTGTATAGATAAACCCAGTCAATATTATATTTTCTGTCCTAGCACCTATATTAAACCATTTGTTCCATTTTTGTTTAATGGTTTTACAACCTTTTGGAATGTGCTCTGAGTAGTAGAAGCAATTAACTGGTGTCACTTGGATACTGGCAGACTTCTCATTGCAGGTTTGACTATTAGAGAGGACTTAATAGCAGTTCCATTACAAGAGAGCTTAATAAATACTGATATAATTTTAGAATTCTTTTTTTTTTTTTTTTTCTTTTTTTTTTTTTTTTTAACTTGAGTATTTCTTATGTACATTTATTTGTTATTCCCTTTCGGTTTCCAGGCAAACATCCCCTTCCTCCCCCCTTCCTTATGGGTGTTCCCCTCCCCCCCTCCCCATTGCCGCCCTCCCCGACAGTCTAGTTCACTGGGGGTTCAGTCTTAGCAGGACCAAGGGCTTCCCTTCCACTGGTGCTCTTACTAGGATATTCATTGCTACCTATGAGGTCAGAGTCCAGGGTCAGTCCATGTATAGTCTTTAGGTAGTGGCTTAGTCCCTGGAAGCTCTGGTTGCTTGGCATTGTTGTACATATGGGGTCTCAAGCCCCTTCAAGCTCTTCCAGTTCTTTCTCTGATTCCTTCAACGGGGGTCCCGTTCTCAGTTCAGTGGTTTGCTGCTGGCATTCGCCTCTGTATTTGCTGTATTCTGGCTGTGTCTCTCAGGATCGATCTACATCCGGCTCCTGTCGGTCTGCACTTCTTTGCTTCATCCATCTTGTCTAATTGGGTGGCTCTATATGTATGGGCCACATGTGGGGCAGGCTCTGAATGGGTGTTCCTTCAGTCTCTGTTTTAATCTTTGCCTCTCTCTTCCCTGCCAAGGGTATTCTTGTTCCCCTTTTAAAGAAGGAGTGAAGCCTACACATTTTGATCATCCGTCTTGAGTTTCATTTGTTCTAGGCAACTAGGGTAATTCAAGCATTTGGGCTAATAGCCACTTATCAGTGAGTGCATACCATGTATGTCTTAATGTGATTGGGTTAGCTCACTCAGGATGATATTTTCCAGGTCAAACATTTGCCCTACTTAATTTCATAAAGTCGTTGTTTTTTGATAGCTGAGTAATATTCCATTGTGTAGATGTACCACATTTTCTGTATCCATTCCTCTGTTGAAGGGCATCTGGGTTCTTTCCAGCTTCTGGCTATTATAAATAAGGCTGCGATGAACATAGTGGAGCACGTGTCTTTTTTTATATGTTGGGGCATCTTTTGGGTATATGCCCAAGAGAGGTATAGCTGGATCCTCAGGCAGTTCAATGTCCAATTTTCTGAGAAACCTCCAGACTGATTTCCAGAATGGTTGTACCAGTCTGCAACCCCACCAACAATGGAGGAGTGTTCCTCTTTCTCCGCATCCTCGCCAGCATTTGCTGTCACCTGAGTTTTTGATCTTAGCCATTCTCACTGGTGTGAGGTGAAATCTCAGGGTTGTTTTGATTTGCATTTCCCTGATGACTAAAGATGTTGAACATTTCTTTAGGTGTTTCTCAGCCATTCGGCATTCCTCAGCTGTGAATTCTTTGTTTAGCTCTGAACCCCATTTTTTAATAGGGTTATTTGTCTCCCTGCTGTCTAACTTTTTGAGTTCTTTGTATATTTTGGATATAAGGCCTCTATCTGTTGTAGGATTGGTAAAGATCTTTTCCCAATCTGTTGGTTGCCGTTTTGTCCTGACCACAGTGTCCTTTGCCTTACAGAAGCTTTGTAGTTTTATGAGATCCCATTTGTCGATTCTTGATTTTAGAGCATAAGCCATTGGTGTTTTGTTCAGGAAATTTTTTCCAGTGCCCATGTGTTCCAGATGCTTCCCTAGTTTTTCTTCTATTAGTTTGAGTGTGTCTGGTTTGATGTGGAGGTCCTTGATCCACTTGGACTTAAGCTTTGTACAGGGTGATAAGCATGGATCGATCTGCATTCTTCTACATGTTGACCTCCAGTTGAACCAGCACCATTTGCTGAAAATGCTATCTTTTTTCCATTGGATGGTTTGGGCTCCTTTGTCAAAAATCAAGTGACCATAGGTGTGTGGGTTCATTTCTGGGTCTTCAATTCTATTCCATTGGTCTATCTGTCTGTCTCTGTACCAATACCATGCAGTTTTTATCACTATTGCTCTGTAATACTGCTTGAGTTCAGGGATAGCGATTCCCCCTGAAGTCCTTTTATTGTTGAGGATAGTTTTAGCTATCCTGGGTTTTTTGTTATTCCAGATGAATTTCCAAATTGTTCTGTCTAACTCTTTGAAGAATTGGATTGGTATTTTGATGGGGATTGCATTGAATCTGTAGATCGCTTTTGGTAAAATGGCCATTTTTACTATATTAATCCTGCCAATCCATGAGCATGGGAGATCTTTCCATCTTCTGAGGTCTTCTTCAATTTCTTTCTTCAGAGTCTTGAAGTTCTTGTACAAATCTTTTACTTTCTTGGTTAAAGTCACACCGAGGTACTTTATATTATTTGGGTCTATTATGAAGGGTGTCGTTTCCCTAATTTCTTTCTCGGCTTGTTTCTCTTTGGTGTAGAGGAAGGCTACTGATTTATTTGAGTTAATTTTATACCCAGCCACTTTGCTGAAGTTGTTTATCAGCTTTAGTAGTTCTCTGGTGGAACTTTTGGGATCACTTAAATATACTATCATATCATCTGCAAATAGTGATATTTTGACTTCTTCTTTTCTGATCTGTATCCCTTGACCTCCTTTTGTTGTCTGATTGCTCTGGCTAGAACTTCAAGAACTATATTGAATAAGTAGGGAGAGAGTGGGCAGCCTTGTCTAGTCCCTGATTTTAGTGGGATTGCTTCAAGTTTCTCTCCATTTAGTTTAATGTTAGCCACTGGTTTGCTGTATATGGCTTTTACTATGTTTAGGTATGGGCCTTGGATTCCTATTCTTTCCAGGACTTTTATCATGAAGGGGTGTTGAATTTTGTCAAATGCTTTCTCAGCATCTAATGAAATGATCATGTGTTTTTGTTCTTTCAGTTTGTTTATATAATGGATCACGTTGATGGTTTTCCATATATTAAACCATCCCTGCATGCCTGGGATGAAGCCTACTTGATCATGGTGGATGATTGTTTTGATGTGCTCTTGGATTCGGTTTGCCAGAATTTTGTTGAGTATTTTGGCGTCGATGTTCATAAGGGAAATTGGTCTGAAGTTCTCTTTCTTTGTTGGGTCTTTGTGTGGTTTAGGTATAAGAGTAATTATGGCTTCATAGAAGGAGTTCGGTAGTGCTCCATCTGTTTCAATTTTGTGGAATAGTTTGAATAATATTGGTATGAGGTCTTCTATGAAGGTCTGATAGAATTCTGCACTAAACCCGTCTGGACCTGGGCTCTTTTTGGTTGGGAGACCTTTAATGACTGCTTCTATTTCCTTAGGAGTTATGGGGTTGTTTAACTGGTTTATCTGTTCCTGATTTAACTTCGGTACCTGGTATCTGTCTAGGAAATTGTCCATTTCCTGCAGATTTTCAAGTTTTGTTGAGTATAGGCTTTTATAGTAAGATCTGATGATTTTTTGAATTTCCTCTGAATCTGTAGTTATGTCTCCCTTTTCATTTCTGATTTTGTTAATTTGGACACACTCTCTGTGTCCTCTCGTTAGTCTGGCTAAGGGTTTATCTATCTTGTTGATTTTCTCAAAGAACCAACTTTTGGTTCTGTTGATTCTTTCTATGGTCCTTTTTGTTTCTACTTGGTTGATTTCAGCTCTGAGTTTAATTATTTCCTGCCTTCTACTCCTCCTGGGTGTATTTGCTTCTTTTTGTTCTAGAGCTTTTAGGTGTGCTGTCAAGCTGCTGACATATGCTCTTTCCTGTTTCTTTCTGCAGGCACTCAGCGCTATGAGTTTTCCTCTTAGCACAGCTTTCATCGTGTCCCATAAGTTTGGGTATGTTGTACCTTCATTTTCATTAAATTCTAAAAAGTTTTTAATTTCTTTCTTTATTTCTTCCTTGACCAGGTTATCATTGAGTAGAGCATTGTTCAATTTCCACGTATATGTGGGCATTCTTCCCTTATTGTTATTGAAGACCAGCTTTAGGCGGTGGTGGTCCGATAGCACGCATGGGATTATTTCTATCTTTCTGTACTTGTTGAGGCCCGTTTTTTGACCAATTATATGGTCAATTTTGGAGAAAGTACCATGAGGAGCTGAGAAGAAGGTATATCCTTTTGCATTAGGGTAGAACGTTCTATAAATATCCGTTAAGTCCATTTGGCTCATGACTTCTCTTAGTCTGTCTACGTCTCTGTTTAATTTCTGTTTCCATGATCTGTCCATTGATGAGAGTGGGGTGTTGAAATCTCCTACTATTATTGTGTGAGGTGCAATGTGTGTTTTGAGCTTTAGTAAGGTTTCTTTTACGTATGTAGGTGCCCTTGAATTTGGGGCATAGATATTTTAGGATTGAGAGTTCATCTTGGTGGATTTTTCCTTTGATAAATATAAAGTGTCCTTCCTTATCTTTTTTGATGACTTTTAGTTGAAAATTGACTTTATTTGATATTAGAATGGCTACTCCAGCTTGCTTCTTCCGACCATTTGCTTGGAAAGTTGTTTTCCAGCCTTTCACTCTGAGGTAGTGTCTGTCTTTGTCTCTGAGGTGTGTTTCCTGTAGGCAGCAGAATGCAGGGTCCTCCTTGCATATCCAGTTTGTTAATCTATGTCTTCTTATTGGGGAGTTGAGGCCATTGATGTTGAGAGATATTAAGGAATAGTGATTATTGCTTCCTGTTATATTCATATTTGGATGTGAGGTTGTGTTTGTGTGCTTTTCTTCTCTTTGTTTTGTTGCCAAGACGATTAGTTTCTTGCTTCTTCTAGGGTATAGCTTGCCTCCTTATGTTGGGCTTTACCATTTATTATCCTTTGTAGTGCTGGATTTGTAGAAAGATATTGTATAAATTTGGTTTTGTCATGGAATATCTTGGTTTCTCCATCTATGTTAATTGAGAGTTTTGCGGATACAGTAGCCTGGGCTAGCATTTGTGTTCTCTTAGGGTCTGTATGACATCAGTCCAGGATCTTCTGGCCTTCATAGTTTCTGGCGAAAAGTCTGGTGTGATTCTGATAGGTCTGCCTTTATATGTTACTTGACCTTTTTCCCTTACTGCTTTTAATATTCTTTCTTTATTTTGTGCGTTTGGTGTTTTGACTATTATGTGACGGGAGGTGTTTCTTTTCTGGTCCAATCTATTTGGAGTTCTGTAGGCTTCTTGTATGCCTATGGGTATCTCTTTTTTTAGGTTAGGGAAGTTTTCTTCTATGATTTTGTTGAAGATATTTACTGGTCCTTTGAGCTGGGAGTCTTCACTCTCTTCTATACCTATTATCCTTAGGTTTGATCTTCTCATTGAGTCCTGGATTTCCTGTATGTTTTGGACCAGTAGCTTTTTCCGCTTTACATTATCTTTGACAGTTGAGTCAATGATTTCTATGGAATCTTCTGCTCTGAGATTCTCTCTTCCATCTCTTGTATTCTGTTGGTGAAGCTTGTATCTACAGCTCCTTGTCTCTTCTTTGGTTTTCTATATCCAGGGTTGTTTCCATGTGTTCTTTCCTGATTGCTTCTATTTCCATTTTTAATTCCTTCAACTGTTTGATTGTGTTTTCCTGGAATTCTTTCAGGGATTTTTGTGACTCCTCTCTATGGGCTTCTACTTGTTTATTTATGTTTTCCTGGAATTCTTTTAGGGATTTTTGTGACTCCTCTCTATGGGCTTCTACTTGTTTATTTATATTTTCCTGGAATTCTTTTAGGAATTTTTGTGATTCCTCTCTGTAGGCTTCTACTTGTTTATTTATGTTTTCCTGTGTTTCTCTAAGGGAGTTCTTCATGTCTTTCCTGAAGTCCTCCAACATCATGATCAAATATGATTTTGAAACTAGATCTTGCTTTTCTGGTGTGTTTGGATATTCCATGTTTGTTTTGATGGGAGAATTGGGCTCCGATGGTGCCATGTAGTCTTGGTTTCTGTTGCTTGGGTTCCTGTGCTTGCCTCTCGCCATCAAATTATCTCTAGTGTTACTTTGTTCTGCTATTTCTGACAGTGGCTAAACTGTCCTATAGGCCTGTGTGTCAGGAGTGCTGTAGACCTGTTTTCCTCTCTTTCAGTCAGTTATGGGGACAGAGTGTTCTGCTTTTCTGGCGTGTAGTTTTCCTTTCTACAGGTCTTCAGCTGTTCCTGTGGACCTGTGCCTTGAGTTCACCAGGCAGGTCACTTGCAGCAGAAAAGTTGGTCTTACCTGTGGTCCCGAGGCTCAAGTTCGCTCGCGGGGTGCTGCCCACGGGCTCTCTGCGGTGGCAGCGACCAGGAAGATCTGCGCCGCCTCTTAGAGCAGACGCGCTCCC
This sequence comes from Rattus rattus, assembly GCF_011064425.1. Classification (NCBI taxonomy): domain Eukaryota; kingdom Metazoa; phylum Chordata; class Mammalia; order Rodentia; family Muridae; genus Rattus; species Rattus rattus. Next base: position 38,782,463 of record NC_046159.1, read on the forward strand.
GCATGAACTCCAGTGACGCCCGGAGTTTTTATCCGGACTCAGGATTGAGAGTAGAGAGCAGTCTCTTCTGGATTCCAGAGGCGTGTCTGCCTCTCTGAAGGTTTAGCTCTCCTCCCACGGGATTTGGGTGCAGAGAACTGTTTATCCGGTCTGTTTCCTTCAGGTTCGGCGGTGTCTCAGGCAGGGCTCCTGCTGCTCCTGGGCCCTCCCCACAGGAACCCAGAGGGCCTTGGTACAGTTTCCTCTTGGGTCAGGGATGTGGGCAGGGGTGGGCAGTGTTGGTGGTCTCTTCCGCTCTGCAGCCTCAGGAGTTCCCACCTGACCAGGCGGTGGGTATCTCTCCCACGGTTCTGGGAGCAGAGAGCTGCTGCGGGCCGGATCCCATGGTGTGGGACTTCCGTAAACACAGGACGATGCCTGGTCCTAGAGGGATTCTGCCTCTGTTGTCCCGATTCCACCAGGCAAGTCACTTGCAGCAGATAAGTTAGTCTTACCTGTGGTCCCGAGGCTCAAGTTCGCTCGCGGGGTTCTGCCCACGGGCTCTCCGCGGTGGCAGCAACCAGGAAGAATTTTAGGAATTCTTATGGGATCATCATTACAAATTAAGAAGTCATCTATTTGCCTAGAACAAATGAAACTCAAGACGGATGATCAAAATGTGAATGCTTCACTCCTTCTTTAAAAGGGGAACAAGAATACCCTTGGCAGGGAAGAGAGAGGCAAAGATTAAAACAGAGACTGAAGGGACACCCATTCAGAGCCTGCCCCACATGTGGCCCATATATATACAGCCACCCAATTAGATAAGATGGATGAAGCAAAGAAGTGCAGAAGTGTAGATCGCTCCTGAGAGACACAGCCAGAATACAGCAAATACAGAGGCGAATGTCAGCAGCAAACCACTGAACTGAGAATAGGACCCCCGTTGAAGGAATCAGAGAAAGAACTGGAAGAGCTTGAAGGGGCTTGAGACCCCATATGTACAACAATGCCAAACAACCAGAGCTTCCAGGGACTAAGCCACTACCTAAAGACTATACATGGACTGACCCTGGACTCTGACCTCATAGGTAGCAATGAATATCCTAGTAAGAGCACCAGTGGAAGGGGAAGCCCTGGGTCCTGCTAAGACTGAACCCCCAGTGAACTAGACAGTTGGGGGGAGGGCGGCAATGGGGGGAGGGTGGGGAGGGGAACACCCATAAGGAAGGGGAGGGGGGAGGGGGATGTTTGCCCGGAAACCGGGAAAGGGAATAACACTTGAAATGTATATAAGAAATATTCAAGTTAATAAAAAAAAGAAGTCATCTATTTGTCTATATAGCATCACTACAAGACAGTATATCTTCATAGATCTGCAGAGATCTGCTCAAAAGGGTAGATTAATACCTAGTGATTGTTATATATGTTTAATAACAACAGGAAAAGCATATAAATATCAACAATCTTCCCTAAAATGATTTTCTCCTGTGTCTTGCTTATAAGAACAATTTTGTCATGGATTATTTATTAATCCAAAGCAAACTTATCTCAGGAGGATCACCTGCTATTTATTAGCTTGTCCTATGTTGGGTTCTGACACTTTAATCCTTCTGGCTGGAATATAGACATGCCCTAAATACACACCTTTAATTCCAAACAATGAAGACAAAGTTAGTCTGTAGAAGGAAGCATCCATGTTTGAGAGTGATGTCTTATTGAGTGGCAGACAAAGTGATAAATTAGAGAAATATTTGTCAGAATAGGACATGCCCAACTCTTTTTTTTTAATCTTTATTAACTTGAGTATTTCTTATTTACATTTCGATTGTTATTCCCCTTCCCGGTTTCTGGGGCCAACATACTCCTAACCCTTCCCCCTCCCCTTCTATATGGGTGTTCCCCTCCCCATCTTCCCCCCATTACCACCCTCTCCCCAACAATCACGTTCACTCGGGGTTCAGTCTTGGCAGGACCAAGGGCTTCCCCTTCCACTGGTGCTCTTACTAGGATATTCATTGCTACCTATGAGATTAGAGTCCAGGGTCAGTCCTTGTATTGTCTTTGGGTAGTGGCTTAGTCCCTGGAAGCTCTGGTTGCTTGGCATTGTTGTTCATATGGGGTCTTGAGCCCCTTCAAGCTCTTTCAGTTCTTTCTCTGATTCCTTCAATGGGGGTCCCGATCTTAGTTCAGTGGTTTGCTGCTGGCATTTGCCTATGTATTTGCTGTATTCTGGCTGTGTCTCTCAGGAGAGATCTATATCTGGTTCCTGTCAGCCTGCACTTCTTTGCTTCATCCATCTTATCTAATTGGGTGGCTGTATATGTATGGGTCACATGTGGGGCAGGCTCTGAATGGGTGTTCCTTCTGCCTCTGTTCAAAACTTTGCCTCCCTACTCCCTGCCAAGGGTATTCTTGTTCCCCTTTTAAAGAAGGAGTGAAGCATTTGCATTTTGATCATCCGTCTTGAGTTTCATGTGTTCTAGGCATCTAGGGTAATTCAAGCATTTGGGCTAATAGCCACTTATCAATAAGTGCATACCATGTGTGTCTTTCTGTGATTGGGTTACCTTACTCAGGATGATATTTTCCAGTTCCGACCATTTGCCTATGAATTTCATAAAGGCATTGTTTTTGATAGACATGCCCAACTCATGAAGAACAGAGAGGAAAGAGAGGCTACTAAGGGAGAGCAGTGCAGAGAAAAAAAAAGATGGTGGCAGTTTTATCAGGAGAGTTTCATAGAGACAGGTTGGGGAACAAGGTAGACACAGGTGAAGACAGAATGAACCAAAAAATGAGAAGGAGCCAGAAGATTAGAATAGATTACCAGAGTTAGTTTGAGGTCAAGCAGAGCAAATCAGGAAAGGCAGAGAGGAGAGAAGTCAGATTGAATCAATCACCTTGGAGAGGAGTTGGAGCAAGAACAGCTGAGTTGAATCAGTCAGCCAGAGACTAGAAAGAACAAGAAAGGGTGACTTATTTAACAGAAAGTCTCAGAGGCTGAAAACATTTTAGAACTAGACGAGATCATATGGAGGTTAGAAGCTTCTAGGACTAGGCCTAGGTTAGCAGATGAAGGCAGTAAACTTCAGAGATTACAATTGCATCAGGAAAATAAAAGATATTCTTACAGATTTCTCATCATTATCTCCAGATGTGATAGAGATATGGCAAGTCTTTCGGCCAAATGGAGTTATTTGCCTAATGTTCTATGCTTGCTCAGCTCATTTATGAGGATGTGGGGGCCAGGGGGAGAAACATTTTACCTGCAGAATTTATTACTGACAGGGTGTCCCCGCCAGTGGGGACCCAGTTATTCAGGGTCCCAAAGAGGCTTTCTACTTGTGGGCCAAAATGGGGGTGAAGAGAAGAAGGAGACCAAGCAAAAGTTCTGTTGTCAAGGTCTCGTTTATTGAGAGAAATGTACAGCATTTAAAGCTCTGAGGCAGGAATAGAAGCAGGAACTGAAGCTTAGGGTGGGGGAGTTTGGGAAATGCCCAAGGATATAAGGTGAATCACTACACTGCAAGATATCCTCCTATAACAAAGAGGCAACAGTCTTCCGGGGACATGTTCTTTGAAAAGGTCGAACTCTTCTTAGGAATCTGCTCAGGGACATCCGGTGTTTTGCTCAGGCTGAAACATCCTGTCATTGCTCCCAGGGTCTTCCTGGGAGAGGCTCTTAGTTCAACAATCTCAAGTCTGTATGGCAGTCATTTCAAGGTTAAACCTCTGTGGCCATGCAGCCCAGAGTCAAGTAGCCACCTTGAGCTAAGCAGTCACTAAGCGGCTAGGCCCAAATCCAATATGGCTCCCTACAACAGGGTAATTTCTTATATAGAATAGGGTTTATATAGCAGGATAGTGTAGGAAGATTGGTTGTGTACAATATGGGGTTAAAGAGATCTAATGGCAATAAAAGCACTTGCTGTCAAAACATGAAAGCCAGAGCTCAGATCCTTAGGAACCTGTGTACAATGCCAGGTGGGTATACAGTAATTCCAGGATGGGTAGGCTTAGGCAGGGGATCCCCAGATCAAGACTAGTCTTATTGGGGAGCTCTGGGTTTGATTAAGTACCTGACTCAATGAATAATGTGGAAAACCAATGGGAGATGATCTCAACATCAACCTCTGCCCTCCACATGTAGGTATGTGCACATCCATGCACACTGCATGCATGCTCGCCCATGTCCCTACACACAAATGTAAATGTGCACACATAAAACTGCATCAGTGCTTTGATAACAGTACTAGTCATATTGGGTCTTCCTGGTTTTTGTTTACTTCATTGATACTGAATTTCTTTCAACACTACAGATATTATTTAGGATCCTAGATACTAGGCAGGTACTTAACATTGAGATGAATCTCTGATATGTATCTTTCAAATTTATTATTTTAAGCTCTTTTTTTTTTTTTTGGTTCTTTTTTTTCGGAGCTGGGGACCGAACCCAGGGCCTTGCGCTTCCTAGGCAAGCGCTCTACCACTGAGCTAAATCCCAACCCCTATTTTAAGCTCTTTAATGTGTGACACTTACTTGCAGTTTTTAAAGATCTATCTATCTATCTATCTATCTATCTATCTATCTATCTATCTATCTATCCATTTATTGTACATGAGTGTTCTCTTTGTCTGCCTGGATGTCAGAAGACAGCATCAGATCTCAGCATAGATGGTTGTGAGTCACCATGTTGTTGCTGGGAATTGAACTCAGGATCTCTGGAAGAACAAACATGGCTCTTAACGTCTGAACCATCTCTCCAGTCCCCTTACTTGTAGTTAAAAAAAAAATTCCTCATTAATCTTGACAATTTTTGCTTTAGGGGGACCATGGACTTTAACAGAACACTTTTTTTGTTTTGTTTTTACCTCTGATAAATGTACTTAAATACATAATTACTGACTTCTTCTATTTTGTCTATAGAAATTCATACAAGGAAAAAGAGAAAAGAAACTTTATTCTGGACTGAACTAAAAGCTACATTATCAGTAAGTATCTGGAACTGGATAAATGGCACTGTTTTAAGTTCTGTTCTGTGGATGTAAAATGAGCTCACTTGATTATTTTGTTCATATCAGGTCTATTGAGAATTGAATTTTGTAACTTTAATTTGGTTTAGAAAATCTTCAGCCATTCAAAATAAGCTGAGAAGATTATTCCAAAGTTGGTCGAAAATTTCCATGTCAAACATAGCACTTGAATATAATCATGTATTAAATTTTGTTAAGAGTCTAAGCCAATCATATTATTTTCTATAAAGATTGTTTTTCTCATTTTAGAAGTAAAATTTGCTCATTTTTCTTTTTTACTTTTGCACAGTGTCAACAGAAATTATGCTCTCAGCTTTTGCACACGATTAAAAGATGTTTTCAGCCCAGGAATATGGCTTCTGCTTTGTATTCTTGTAGAAGCAGAAAAGCTATAATATCAAAAGGAATAAAGGGAAACATTTGCTAACTTGGTAATTTTTTATTCTTGGAATTTGTTTTTTAATATTTTCATAAGCCTTTGCATTTGTAAGTATGAAAAACGGCAATGTGACTTTGACAAGAATTATAATGTACTGACAATAAAATAAAAATAGAAAGAGAAATAGTTATACAATTTGAGAATACTATAAGCTGGCAATAGTTACAGGTCATATTATAAAAGTAGACACTACATGCTTGTTGTGTATTAGTCTATGTGGCAAACAGGTAGAGATTTCACTGGTATTTTCCATCCTTTAACAGTCTATGTGGACACTTCTTAATTTATTTTCATTAGATAACCTATTTGTCTGAATTACTGTACTTGAGACATAATTATCCACATATATTTTGCTTGTTGCATTGCTGTTATACTATTTATCTATTATTATGGATCTCATACATCAATTCAATGATTTAGGTTCTTTTGTGAGGAATACATCAATCCTATCTGTTTAAATTCTGGGGAATATCACTAATTCCCTGAGCAGCTACTTGTTGCTTACTAAATAACAGGCAGAATGGAACACTGCTAGAAGACACAATTATGTAATATTGTACAGGCTGGTTTTGTGTATCAAAACAAGCTGGGGTTATCACAGAAAAGGAGCCTCAGTTGTGGAAATGCCTCCATAAGACCCAGCTGTAAGGCATTTTCTCAACTAGTGATCAAGGTGGGAGGACCTGGCCCATTGTGGGTGGGACTGTCCCTGGGCTGGTGGTCTTGGGTTCTATAAGAAAGCAAGCTGAGCAAGCCAGGGGAAGGAAGCCAGTAAGAAACATCCCTCCATGGCCTCTGCATCAGCTCCTGCTTCCTGACCTGCTTGAGTTCCAGTCCTGACTTCCTTTGGTGATGAAACAGC